>NC_135186.1:12719649-12827149 GCF_041146795.1 Maylandia zebra
CTTTAAACTTCTGATTACATAGCTCTGCCGCATTTGCTGCCTACAAGCCAACAACAAAAGTCGATGGGGATTTCCTACATTGTATAAATGGGATTTGTAGACACCGTCTTTACACGTGCCAAGTTAGTTGTCAGTCTTTATTTCACGGAGAGCTTGCCTCTGCTTGTTAATGCCACCTGTAGGATGCCTGGGATGGTTAAAAATGAACACATGTCAAAAATACAAGAACAGAAAACCCCCAAAACAACAAAACAAAACAACCAGGCCATCAATTCTCACACAGTGCAATAGAAGATAAAAGGGAGCCATAATAGAGGCACAAAAAGAGAAAAGATTGAAGTGTGTTTTTATACTGTATATCACTGCAAGTTAGCCCTGGATATCAGGCTATCATGAGAGCATGCAGGCCTTAATAGAAAATGGCTGTGTTGTCTCCCACTGCATATGAAATGTGGTGCAAGATGACAGTTTTTTAAGTTGCATGCCATCTCAGGAGGAGGAGAAAACCTCTTAGCGCGCACACACACACACACACACACACACACACACACACACACACACACACACACACACACACACACACACACACACACACACACACACACACTCATAGACAGTCTTTTTCGATGCTGACCAAGCTATCATAAGAAAAATGAATAAATGGATGACATGTCGCATGATTTTGAAGGCAGGAAAAAAAATACCTGGGTGAAGAGGCAGATGAGAGAAGGGCCAAGTGGAAGGAAAAAAGATTATGAGATAGAAACAAGAGTGAGCGATAGTGGAAGGAGGGAAAGAAGGAGGAAACCGGTGACAAATTGCAAATGCTGCCTAGCAGCTCTGACTGACAGGCCAATCATCTTGCTAGCACATCTCGAGGCAATGCCTGGCTGACTGTTATTAATTGAAATGTGATTGGAGGATAGGGGGTGGAGGGGTGGCCATGATGCTCACATCTAATCCACATCAGAGCAATTAATAAAGCACTCACTCGTCTCGTCCCCTCTCTCATCGCCACTGATATTTCCAATGGTGACTAGAAATTAGAAAAGGAGGGAGAAATAATTGAAAAGGGATAATTCCAAAAGGGGAGCTGGGGGCGAATGATGGAATTGGGAAAGGGGGATTAATTTGTGTAACAATTCAGAGGGCCGCCCAGGAGGGGATTTTTCTTTTAATTCCCGCAGAGATTTTTTTTTAATGGCTAAAATCTCATGACTCACTTTCATTCATTCCATGTCCAGAAAAAAGAAGAGAGAGGAAAGAACAGCAGCGAGAGCCAGAGAGAGAGAGATTGAGGGAGGGAGAGAGTTCCCAGGTTCATTAACTTTCTTCCTTCATCAAGCTTTAAATAGGCAGGTAGTGTTAGCAGAAGTACTTATTCAGATGAAATCAGCTTCAGGTCACAAAGTAAAGGTCATATTCTTCACGTTCCTGGATGATTCTGCGCTCTTTTCCCCCTCATCTTAACAAAATATAACATTATACTAATAGATTACGCATTACTATTGTAATTTCCTCCTACGAATTTCTGGAGGAAATGTAGTTTCTGCCTGGATTACATTCACTGGCAATATTTGTATCCAACCAAGGAGGTGTGAAATTATTATACTACCAAAAGTCACAGGAGGCTGAGTGGAGGATTGGTTGGGTGTACAAAACACAGGATACTGACATCAGAGAGTAGGATTTGTATTCTGGGTCCCAACTGCAGTCAGTGAGTATGTTATACATCCTGTGTTGTGCAATCATAGAATAATGCATTTGTAGGACATAGGAAGTAGATTTACCAGACATGTGGTGCTGTTGAATCCCAGTGTAATGACTTTCTCCCCCACATGTTGTTCCTCTACTCTAGGTGGCCCAGTACCACACCAATCAGGCACAACATTATGGCCACCTGTCTAATATTGTGTCTATCCCGTTTTGCTGCCAATAAAAGCGAACAACTACAATGCACTTGCTTCTGAAATCCTTCTTTCAGAACCAGCATTAACCTTTTTGGCCTCAGTAGCTCGTTTGTTGGATCCGACCACACGGCCCAACCTTCGCTCCCTACATGCATCAGTGAGCCTTGGCCTCCTATGACCCTCTCACTGGCTCACCATTGTTCCTTCCTCGGACTGCTTTTAATAGATACTGACCGCTGCAGACCGGGAACAGCCCACAAGAGCTGCAGTTTAGGAGATGCTCTGACCCGATCATCTAGCCATCACGATTTGGCCCATGTCAAACTTGCTCACTTCCTTACACTTGCCCATTTTTCCTGCTTCTAACACATCAACTTTGAGGTTCACTTGTATGTTGCGCTCACTAAGAGGTGCCATGATAAAGAGATCATGTCACCTCTCCGTGGACATAATGTTATGACTGATCAGTGTACACTTACAGTGTGGATGAGTTCTTAAAGTTCTTGTTAAAAGGTCCAATTATCTCTAAAGCATCTCTCATGCAAGACTCGAAATTGAACTGCAAGGGTCAGCTCACCCCACAGAGTGGTTTGAAACAAAGTTAGAGCTGCTTTTCCATCTGGTTTTAATCTGACATTCTCAGTTTTGGAGAGCTGCTCTATAGTTTTACACAACAATAAGATAACAGCATTGTTTTCTGGTTTTTACATGAATAACTTGCCATGCTCTGGCATGCTCGGCACAAAAATCAGGTTAGATTTCTTCTCCTGTCTTTTCCTTCACATGTACTCACATTACACACATCTCACTCTATATAATGCTATTTATCCAGCCTAAAGTGCTTGTAGTCTGCTCTGTATTTTCTCATTTCATTTTGTTATTACTATATGTTCCTTAAAATCTGAATCAGGCTGACTTTGCAGCTCCATTCAAATCTGTCCAAACACAGTAAACCCAGAAAGATAAAATCAGGCAGCATGAATATTGGCAAAACCAAGCACTGAACTGACTATAGCTGTAAGCATGCTTTGCACAGGTCGGCCTTGAACCATCCAGGATTGGCTGGAATGCCACATCTGGCAGAACCGAAACGACATATCACATAAAACTGCCAAAGCATGGTAGTGGAGGGGTAATGATTTGACTGCAGGCCCTGGGCCTCCAGTGACATTTGCTTCCTAGAGTCAAATGTGAGGTCATCTGTCAGACAGCTAAAAGCTTGACTGAAAGCGGTTCATTCAACAGAACAATGATCCAAAGCACAGCAGCCAAGGTACAACAGAATGACTGAAGAAGAAAAGAGTCAAGGTGTTACAATGGCCCAGTCCCAAAGTCCAGAAATCAACCAGACTGAAATGCTGTGGTGGGACATAAAGAGAGCTGTGCATCAACAAATGCTGAAGCAACGTAGTAAAAAACGATTGTCCCAAAACTTCTGCACCATGATGCCGGAGACTGATAGATTCATAAAGAAAATGATCGCTTCACGTTATTGCTGCTAAAGGTGGTCCTACAAGCTAATGAATTATGGAGTATACTGCACTTAGTTTCTCACAGGACCATGGCTGGGCCGTCAGGCTTGGTCATGGAGGGTGGGTGCTGGCCCTGCTGCTGATCCCTGTTGGTTATAGCCTGTTCTCACTCTCGAGGTGTAATATACTGCCAATTTGTCAAGTCCCAAGGCGTTCCTGAGGAACGCGAAAGGTGGCCTTCCATGTTCCAGCCCAACTATAGCCTTAAAACAAACGTACATGTGTAGATTAATTAAACAGCTCTCATATTTCCTCATTTTTCCAATTTTGTAATGTAGGATGTGTTGTGTACCCGGAAGCGTAAGATATCATAAGATATCGATGATTTGTCACCTAGCGTAAAATGTTACGCTTTAGGAGTGAGAACGTGTTGATTGCTGCTTTTCCAGGGATGTGGGAACTTGGTGAGTACTTTGAATTGTATCTACATATTTCTTGGTTGAGTGGCTCAACAGACTGTATATCAGAATACTTTTAAAAACATCTTATAAACAGCTTTTATATGCTGGACTTAACAATTTCATCTGTTTTTTTCCTTTCTGTCAGTTACGAGTTGCTTCTCCCTTCCATTTTCATCAATTTGCATCATTTCCCTTTATCCGTATCTTTCTTTTGCTTAGAAACTAGCTTTCATTTATTTTTGTGGGTTAAAGAACATCAGTGCTAAACTGCTTGTTTACTTCGCCTTAGGCTTTTGAGAAATCCCAGGAAACCCAAGAAAAAGTTGATTCAACTCTAATATGAAGTCAGCAATGTGGGTCTCAGTGGATATATGCCTTTTGGAGTTGATTCTGAACATCATATCACAAACATTTCCTGCACAGCATGTTCAGCTCAGTGGAGTCCCAAATAGTTTCTCCTAGAATCTAACCTCTAAACGCAAGTGCCAGGCTCAGTTGTTGCAATACAAATTCTGGAGCAACATGGCTCCAAAAACACTGCAGGGACATTAAAATTCTGTTGATGATGATAGGTGAGTGTGCAACCTGGCCTTGAGTGGCAGCTTTTAATGTGTAGCAATTTATTAGACATATTATTTTCTTTTAGAAAACAAATCTTTTTGTCAGTTTTACCCTGACATTCTCCCTCTCGCTAAGAGCACTTGTTCTGTGTAGGCACACAAATACACAGATTGTGAATGCCATCTCAATAAAATGACTCCTCTATTGAGAAAGGGCTGTCATTATAAGTGAAGCTGGATTATTGTGAACCTCTATGGTGGAGAGTGAAATGACTCTGAAAGCAGCACATAGAAAAGCCGTACAAAAACTTAAGGTCTTCGTTCTTTCTGTGGCAACCTTGGCCCTTTATATTCAGGGGAAAAAAAAACTACACTCTGAGACCTCAGTGTGTTTTTATCATGTGAAAATGGTTTGAAAGAGACGTGAAAGAAAGTAATCTGGTGTAGTTCTGTGTGCACAGACAGGCACCAACACTTGACGGGTTTCTAAAGTTTGTTCTGGACTTTTACAACCTACAAATTCATTGACGTAACGCGGAAGATTTTTCATGAACAGGACACAAAAGAACAGAATATTACAAAGTAGTTTGCAATGGGAGCAGGATCGATAATTTGACAGCAATAATAGATGTGATTTCAGCCTTGGGCGTGTTTTGTTGTCTCGCAGAACATTTTTGATAGTCGTGCAGTTTGGAGTGTAAAACCTTGAGAAAAACGTGGAAGCACAAATACATCCCTTTGTTTTTGGGTTTCCGCAATCTTCATCTGTGCGTCTTATGAGTCGGCTGTGCTTTAAGCCACTGAAAAGCACAGATCACAGCTGAAGATCGCTTCCCTGACTCTCTCTTCCTCCTCTCAGCAAGCAGGAGTTTTGTTTGTTTTGCCTTCGATAAACTTTGTTACTTTAATTAATCTAGACTAATAGCCATAATTTCCCCATTTGATAACCTAACTGTTGAAGCATCCCTGTTGTCAACAAATGCAGGAAAAAAAGCACAGAGAGTACGCCTGATTGTAGACAATGTGTCAGTGAGAACAGCCTGTCTGTTTGCCAGCCTCTGCAGTGGAAGACTTGTTTTTAAGAATGCAGGGCGAGGTGCCTGTCTCGGATTAATCGCAGGGACTGACTGGAGGAAATCAATGAGCTAAATGCTGCCACTTTGGTCAGGAGACAGACAGACAAACTGGGCTGAAGACAAGTCAAGAGGTGACGCCTTCAGTGTACTGAAGGAGAAAGATCAGTGAGTGTGTTCCTTTTCCCATCATAGTTTTCCCATAGTTAACGGACAAAGGATAGGGCTGTTACACAATAACACATATTCACACACATTTTATTCATTTGAATAGTTTCTCTGGTGTGGCATGCACAAGAAAATGGTGTCGCTAACAGTTCGGTTGGTTGGCCGTTTTTTTCTTCACACCTTTGGTCATTCCACCCTCTGCCTCTCCAGATCTCTCATTTCAGTTAAATTCTCTTTCACTGGCATTAATTCAAAGCACTTCAATATTTTATTGTTATCTCTGTTACACATGCGAAAGATGTAGAGTTATTTGGTTGTGACTAGTAGAGCTGGAGTGAGTGATCGCAACTGTACACGAAACACTTTGCTCTGGTTTGAAACTTGTGTTTTTTTCCAAATGTTATGTAGCATTACCTAACTTATCAGGTCATGCTAATACGCTAATATGGGTGCATCAGAGACTTTTTATTGTCATTGTGCAGTTTCTTATACATGGTGTATGCGTAAGAAACATTGAAATAGAAACATTGTGGGGCTGTATACAAGGGCAGTTATATAATATAATAAATAAATAAATAAGGGTGGAGGGGCTATGGTCATGTAGGGTGGGGATGGTAATTCCACTGAGACCAAAATATTGCACAGATCACACATATCAGTGCTAGGTAACAGATAAAATACTAAGATTTCACAAACTCAAACTGTAGTGCAGGCTTTCTGGATGGGCCATTTGTAAAATTAACCCCATTGTTTGTCAGATACAGCAATAGGAGCCCAACGTTTTCACTCCCGAGGCGTAATATACTGACGATTTGTCAAGTCCCGAGGTGTTCCTGAGGAACGCAAAGGTGACCTTCTGCGTTCTAATGCTACACCCTGGGATGAAATCCAGTAGAATGACACTCCCGCTGTAATACACGTTCCATACATGTATTCCAGCCCTAACCCTAACCTTATTCCTAACCTTAACCGGCACTTTAATGATGTTAGATAGTGTTTTCCAAAGCAATTTAAGTAAAAAGGAACGTACATGTGTAGATTCATTCCAAACGGTTCTCATGTTTCCTAATTTCTCCGATCTCATAATATAGGGACGTGTTGGGTGCTCTACAAGGGCCTGATATCCACTTACGAGGACATTATACTGCTACTGTTCTATCAAAATTTTAAACGAATATCCTGATATGTGGCTCTTATTTTTCTTAAAACCAAAAATAAGGTAAAAAAAATAAATTGGTAATTCTTTGTTGTTACATTCATCGGGCCCCAATCAGCCCAAATATCAAAGAGAAATTAAAAATGCCGTGGAAGAGTTCGGGTCTTAGGAGGTTAATGGTTCTGGACTCTGGATTTTGAATCTTAAAGTTTTGACTGCTGTTTTCACCATATTTGAACAAGAGGGTTAGAACAAAAAAACACCAGGCGCTTCTACTTTCAGCTCATCTTTCATAATTTGCCAGTTGCTTATCTTTTTGCTGCTCATTGCTGGGCAGGTCGAGCATAGAAACAAAAACAATGAGCTAACAGACACCAAACTGCCTTTGACTGTGTTATCATCACTAAAAATAAACTCCTTAACATGCACAGTCATTTAATCTGTTGATGGGGTGATGAATATTGATTATGACAGCTTTAAATTTATAATACTGACTGCTGGCTGTAAGCTGGGAAGAAAAGAAGGATCTCTTCTATTCTACTGTCTCCGGGCTGTTGCAGCCCTATAACGACACCACTTTGCTTGTCAGAGTCAGCAGTAATTATTCATATCATCAAAAGAGGTCCTTGTAAGGTAGATGCAAATTGTTTTTGGCATTTGAACAAGCAGTGGGTTTTTTTGTTTTGTTTTTCTGCTGAGTAGAATCACTTTATTTTCTTCAGCAGCATCATTTTTCCTCATCTCCTTCCTCTTTGCACTTCATCCCTCTTTTCTATCTGTTTTCCATCATTTCCCCATCTCTTCTGTGTTCTCACACGTCTTTTCCCTCTTTTTACAAGCCTCCTCTTTGCCCCTCCCCCCACCCCCATTCATATTTTATTTTCATTCTCTTTGCTAGTTTTCCTCTCTTACTTGATTTCCTCTGCCTCTCTGAGAATCTGCTTTTCACACGACATCGGCATCTTCCTCTTTCTCGTGCTGATACCCCCTCTTTGCGCCCTCCCTTCCCTCCATCTCCGGGTCTCCCTGGTCGTTTATGCCTCCTCGGTGAGTGCTATTACAGCATCGCTTTGCATTTAGATAACCATCGCCTTGCCACCCCAAATTGGTCAGAATGGGGAAGGAAGAAGGAGGGGGCGGCAGAGGAACGTTAGGACAGGGGGGCGGAGGAGGTGATATTGAAGTTCAAGCCGAACCGTTCCAGTAGAAATAATTGCACATGTTGGAGCCCCTGCGGACCGCGGCACATGGGGAAATTTAAGGGGGAAATACAGACCAGCAATTTCACCACCAGCAATTATGATCAACAGCGTCCCCCCCGCTTCACACTTTCATGTGCCGCTTCCCTGCTGCGTCTTTTACACACATTTATTTTGCTCCAGAATCCTTCCTATCCTTATCAGCACAGTTCTATTATAATATTTGTATCATGGCAACTGTTCCACTTTTAAAAGCCACAGAGCTGTAAAAAAAAAAAGAAGCTCCCCAACATTCAAAGGTGTCTTTTTTTTTACTGATGCACAGAAGAAAAACACAGCTCTATCTGTGTTTACTTACAAGACAACCCACATCTATCAGCACATGCAGCTACAGTAACTTTACTGAATCATTTTTCCAGTTGAACTTCCCAAATGAGCTGTTTATCCAAACACTAAATCAATCCATCTGATGAAGTTCGTGTTTACATGCACCACTGCATGCAATTATAAAAATTAGACAAAGGGGGGAAAAAGTCATAGATTATCTTGGATATTTTCTGGTGTTATTTGCCTCCAGTGAAGCAAAAAATAATAATATTTGTAATTTGAAAGCAATAAGTCAGCACTGAATTTTTTCCCCTCTCTTATTGAAAGCAAGAAAAAACAACAACCTGCCACATGTATTAGCGTGTTATAGCTTTAATGGATTTTTTCAGGTATGTGATGGACAGTATAAAAAATCCCAACAACTAGAATTCTCATCAATGTAAAATATATACCGCCCAGAGGAACAAGGGAGCTTAAGCAGAAGGAACACATTAGCGAGACAGTATGATTAGTCTGATAACGCACGCTAAAGCCTGCTTTGAAATGTGTCTAAAGGCAGCGATGACATAGTCACAAAGCGTCTGATAACTCAGCTCCGCATACAGTGGAACACAAGTTTTCTGCATGTGTGAGAGCGTGTGCGCGCTAGCTGTAAGCACCAGTGGCTGTGCGATGGTCCGTATCTGCTTCTGTTGTTGAATCCCAAATGAGGGACTGGAGTACAAACGCATACCATTTGCTTTAGCTGCAAGAATCAAGCCTGGCTAAGAGATGATACCGTCGCGTGCAGCAGCTGAAGGGCTCCACGTCGTCTCATCATGCGTGCACATTTCTCTGCGTGTAGATGTTACTAGTAAGCCAACATATATGCTGCAAAGAAAAAGAACAACTTTCAAAGCCAAAAATATCATATTCTGATAGCATAAGGTTAAGAGTACTGACAGCTCAAAGGTTTAATGTTGGATGCAGACATAGACTTTATATAAAAGATGGTCTTAGCTTCCAGGTGTGAAAAGTAAAGCCAGTGCAGAAATGTCTTTAACCTGTATTTTTCTTAGTGACTAGCAGGAAGCGACTCCTGTGGCTTCAAAAGCACACAAAGTAGTGTAGACATCTATGGGAAAATTGCTCTCAGCCTCCTTATTCTGACCTCAGTGACCACTGTCTTCAGAGTTTATGGAGTTTATAGTAGTTTCAAGTCTGAGTACAGCATGAAGTTAATTTTGTATGGTTTCAGCATTAGAGTCTGAAAGGAGGTTGTGTTCAATGGCTCATAACATATGCGACTGACAAGTTGCTTGCTAGTGAGTGTACGATATCCCTTTGTTTCAGTCAGATCTGCTCACACTCATGATGTCTGGTTACAAAATGCTAAAATGGTCAAAATGACAGCAACAGCAAATGAAACACCTTGAAGTTTCACAGTGGGACTTTGGAAACCAGTGGAGGACATCACAGTGACAATGCTCATAGTTTGGGCTGGATCGGGTGACCCAGAATCCTCCCTTAACTATGCTGCAATAGGTCTAGGCTTCTGGGGTCTTCACATGATGCACTGAATGTTTCTTGTTCACTCACCTTTTGTGCTTACACACCACTCTGAATTTAATCAATTCTTATTATTAATCTCTGGCTCTCTTCCTCACTGTTTTGTTTTTTCGCCTTGTTTTCCTTTTCATCACAGCAGAATACCGCCCTTCCAAGAGCCTGTTTCTTCCACAAGTTTCTTCCTGTTAAAACTGAGTTTTTCCTTTCCACTGTTGCCAAGTGCTTGCTCATAGCAGGTTGTTTGATTGCTAGGGTTTTCTCTGTATTACTGTAGTGTCTTTACCTTAGAATATAAAGCACCTTGAGGAGACTGTCTTTGTGATTTAGTGCTATATAAATAAAAATGAACTGAATCTTTTATATACACTCTCTTGATCCAATTTAGTCATGACAGTAGCTTTTCAAGTAATTTTGAGAAAAATTCAGAGCTGACCTCCATGATTAAAACAGCTTACAATAGATGAGTGTTTGGAAAAGGCCCGGGTTTTATACAGAGGGCTAAAAATATATATATTTTTAAGAAGGGCTAAAAAATCAGGGTTGTGCATTACCAGCAAAGTGTGGACAAGTTTGTAAACCTAAAGCAGATGATAATGTTACACGACACATCACAACTGCCAAAAAAGGCTACACAATCTGACAAGCCATATCCCAGTCTCTCCTTCACCACGGGGAGCAATTAAGAGACGGCACACAGTGTTGTGGGTTTCAAAATATTAGCTTCCAGAACAAGTTAGCATGACACTTGGAGACTTCACAAGATAGCTTATGATGTTACTTACTTGGAAAAATACTGAGAGCATGTTCTTCTGGTGTCCCTCAGAAAGTTTTTCGAGCCACATGCAACAGCAGAGCCCGTATATAAACATCTATTTTTATTCAAAGTTATGGTCTGAGGCAAATATCCCCTTTGGGGTTACATCAGGAAGGGCATCCGGTGTAAAACTCCAACTGCCAAATCAAACATGCGGAGCTACTCTCTGTGGTAAGGACAAGAGAGCAAATCTATTTCCAGTATTTTTACAGTATGTCGCTCATACTGAAAACTTTTTCGAATGAAGCTTGTGCTAATTATTGTGATTTTATGTATCTGAACAAGCAAAAACGTGACCCTAGGTGAAAATGGCTCTTAGTAAAGATAATGACACGTCATCTTCATTGTCATAATTTAAACAAAAACCAAAGTCACATTGAAAAAGTAAGTATTGCTCTACATTTATCACACCATCATACCCGTAAAATTTTAATTGAAGTGTGACAGTTAAAGGCTCATTCATAAATAATGACCAATTTCTTCAACAGAAAAGCTTGTATGGGATCGGAAGTGGACCTTTTTAATAGGATAATGGTCCTAAGCACAGCAAATACACCGAGGAATGGCTCAAAAAGAAGAAATGGTTATGAAAGGGTCTAGTCAAAGCCCAGATTTGAATCCCATTTAGAGTCTCTGTTATACTGGATTTTACAGGGATTTGCAATATCCTGCTCATAAGTTACCACAGCATTATACACATTAGTACACACATGTGTCTGCAGTGAAGGTGCTGAGTCGCTCAGACTCAGGATAGCCTGGACAAGATTAGAAAGAAAAAATGACAGTGGCGGCATCAATCCAGCATTATGAAGACGTTAAAAAAGAAATCCACACATGATAATCCGGAACAAAGAAACAGGGGCGATTCTGAGTCTAGGATCAAACTTTTACCAGCCCCTTTTCACCACTGTAAACCTCAATTCAACTGCATACACGTCACAATGATGCTTTCAAGAACAACCATTGTAGGATAATTCAGAAGAATAACACAGATTTTAAAATAATACTGCAGTTTTACGGTGGATGCTTTCGGTATGAAACCTGAGGCAAAGGATCAATCGTGATGGTTGTTCAGAAGTAAGCTGAAGAACTATCTGTTGCAGATAAGAGGAGAAATATGCACAGGATTGTTTTGGTCTCCTAACCTCATCCACCGAATCATCAACCAGTTAGAGTAGCATTATTCAGTACAGACATAACAATCACACTGCCACCTCATACACCTGGACTAGAAGAAACTGGTAAGAGAGCTGCTTTTACAAGGCTTTCAAATTCATGTATTATATCCATTACAGTGCAGCCTCAACACACGTCCTCGCGCACACCAGTCCGTGTAGTGCCAGCCATCATGTTCAAGCCATGTTCAATGAATCCTGTTAAATGCTAAAATTCTCACTAATGAGTGTCCACTGACATTTTTAAACGTGCTACATAAAACATGTAAGAAATGCATGTTAAAATTCTGTGTTCTGACATTCACACACAGACACATTGTATTCAAATAGCACAACAGTAATTTCAGTTATTATTACAACAGTAGGCTGTGGCCACACGTTTGATAACAGTATAACACACTGCCCAGTCATGTGAAATCATTATCGGTGAATGTGATCAAACAGAAGCTACCTTGGCTTTACACTGTGGTGCTTACATTGACCACATGTCCATCGCTGCCTGCTTCTTTTTGCTGTCCGTCCTCCTCTCCGAGTCTTTATACTGTCAAATGTAAAAGTAACAGTGGGACAGACTTTACAACCCAGTAAAGTTTCTAACAATATTGTAAATGAAGATATACTACAGGCTGTAGTTTACAGGTAAAGTCGATTTAGCTCACTCTTACCTGGATTGGGAGCTGTAAACGACCACTGAAGGACAATTAGACCAGAACAGGAAAACTTTAACAAGCTAAGACAGAGTACATCAGTCCTTGGCTATCAACTACTTATACATCAGCAGCCTAGAGGCTCAGAAGGTTAAAATTTGCTAAAAAATCTCAAGTTATCTCGCTCAGAGGTGTTCACAGAAGTATACAGAAGCTGTGTCCCAAAACCTAGGCCGCATCCTTCGGAGGACCCAGCCTTTGCGGTCTACGTGGGCTGGGTCCTTTGAAGACCGAGAAGGCCGGAAGTGCTGTTTGACGTTTATTCAGCTGTGTGAAAATCCTGGAGGAACCCACCCGGTGGATTAATAAAGTTTTATTTAATCTAATAACTTTGATCTCAGCCAAACCAATTTACTCTGGAACAAATAAAACACAGAAAAAAGCCAAACAATAACATTTTTAAGTTATCCAAGTGACTTATATATCATGTTTAACCTGAGTAGCGAAGACAGCGGGGATCTGAAAACGATGAAGCCGGGATTCTGCTGCTCTCGCCGGCTCGAGTGACCATTGAACCCCCCGGCTAGCTATCGAGCGGGTGGGTAACAGGCGTCTCCGAAAACGTCGGTGCACTTTTGCAAATATGCGATGTCTTGATAAACCAAGCACATATTTGAAGTTTACACAGCTACTTTCTCACCTGAAAATATGTTAAAAGTTTATTTTGTGACCCAGAAAGATTAATAAGAGTGATATTAAAACTTAGTAGCGGCCGCCATTGTTGGAAACTGGAATTGGCTGGGCCGCGCTATGAATTCTGGGATATGGTGGGCCACGAGGACACACCCGACCCATCCTTCAAATTCGGGGAAATGAAGGACGCATTTGAAGGAGTCGAAAAATTGGGACAGCCTTCGTCGCCTGGCTGTGACTGCGGAGGATGCAGCCTACGTTTTGGGACACAGCTAGGTCGTATCCCAATTCAGGGTCTGCAGCCTTAAAGTACGCAGCCTCAACGATCCTCAAGGGCCGCGTACTCAAAGACCGCTAAGGCCGGAAGTGCGAGGCTTGTGAAATTGGACGGTCTAGCCTCCGTTGCTCTGCCCAGGTTGCCTAGCAACCATGATACTAACAGCTGGAAACGTTTCATACAGCTTTGTTTGACAGAAATGAAGGAGAAAATCTTTTGTTCATTTGTTTGTTTGTTTCTACATGAGCTTTGATCATTCTCTGTAAGATTAAGCTCAGCTATTGAACGGCGTATATTTTAAAGTAAAGGCTTTAAAACCAAGTTAGTACAAACGTCACTAATGTCACATAACTTTGCCGACATGTGGCCAACAGTAATGTTTAATGTTCTTCGTTATTAAACATTTGCACATAAATAAGTGACATAATATTCAGTACTTAGGCGATCGTGGCTCAAGAGTTGGGAGTTCGCCTTGTAATCGGAAGGTTGCCGGTTCGAGCCCTAGCTTGGACAGTCTCGGTCGTTGTGTCCTTGGGCAAGACACTTCACCCTTTGCCTACTGATGGTGGTCAGAGGGCCTGGTGGCGCCAGTGTCCGGCAGCCTCGCCTCTGTCAGTGCGCCTCAGGGTGGCTGTGGCTACAATGTAGCTTACCATTACCAGTGTGTGAATGTGTGCGTGAATGGGTGGATGACTGGATATGCAAAGCGCTTTGGGGTCCTTAGGGACTAGAAAGGCGCTATATAAATACAGGCCATTTACTAAGTTACTCTTTGGGCGCCCCTCATCCGCAGTTTTTTTTCGGCAAAATTATCCACACCCACCGCCGCGCTATGCATTCTGGGATATGTTGGGCCACGAAGTCTACACCGCCACGTCCTTAAAATTCAGGGAAATGAAGGACGGATTTGAGGGCTGCATTTCGAGCAGCCTTTGAATTGGGACAGCCTTCGTCGCGTCGCTGTGACGTAATCGGCCTTAAAATGCGGCCTTTAAGGCTGCAGACCCTGAATTGGGATACAGCCCTAGAGAGATAATAAGGGGATGGGGAACAGGTGGGAACACACCTGGGACAAATAAGACCTAACGAGACAAGGGGAAGCAAAACTAGATACACTGCACACAGGACAGGGACTTTCACAATAAAACAGAAAACAGCATGGAACGCAGGCATGACAACACGAACTTGACAACATGAACAAGAAGACAAAAACATGAGAGACTAACACAGAGGACCTAAGTAAAGCACAACTAGACTAAATTTAAGGCAACCAAATGATAATCCTTTTACTCAACATATTTAAACCCACTGCCATTCATGCTACACCAAAGTAGTCAAGTAATCAATAAACAATGACAGGTACTATTTATTACTATCAGGTTACAGTATTACAGTTCTATCTATTTATTTATAATGGACAGCTTTCTTTAATTTACTATAGCAGCATTTCTCTCATGTAAAAAAAACAGAGACAATACTGTTGAAACTGCACTTATTTTCATATTAAATGGGATTAAATGTGTAGCTAAACATTTTTATGCTAACAGAAAGGGGAGTGTCATTTGTTATGTGGCCCATGATGTAAACAAGCTGGACATCGCTGATCTAACTGATGTAGCTAATGTCTTTGACTCAGAGAGCAAATATACTCCAGTACATAAACAAACACTTTTTAAGTTCTGTAAATCTGTACTGAAACGACCTCTTCATCGTTTATGCAATGCCAGTTTTATTCATCGCTGCGGAAGCACACGATGCCTCTGTGTGAGTGCACTGCAACATCATGACATCAAGACATTAAAACCTGTTCTGTCTTCAGTGGAAAGGTTGGCAAAACATAGAATATTAGAAGACGATGTCAGAAAATAATATTAAAATGCATTACTCGTGCGACTGTTACGGTCATTTTTAGGGGTGCTATGTTGAAATTTATGGGAGCTCGAGCACCTCAAAAACGGGTCTAAACTTGGCAATGAGCGGAAATATTTAGAGAACGTCACGTTAAGTGAGACGGTTTGCAGAAGCAGACTGTAAAATTCATCAAAGCTTTACAGAAAATCAGTTCCACATTGTGTAGCCTTTATCGAGCAATGTAGTCTGAATAATTTAATCCTGTGTTATTCAGAAAATGTGACTTTGGCCTCTAATTCCTCTGCAATGAGTGATTATATTCCACCTAGGTGAATTCAACAAAACATCAGCAAATGAATGAATGTGAGGTAAAAGAGCCATAGAGGGGGTTGGGGTGGGGGGTAGTGTGGAGAATAACCAATGATGGGATGAAAGAGAAGCTGAAACGCTGCAGATGAGCAGGAGCAACAGTCCCATCTCTGTTTCTCTGCAATTATTTGAAACAACGAGAAGAAAACACTTTCACCTTGCTTGTTCTCTGGCTTCCATTTACTGGCTTGTGCACACACACACACACACACACACACACACACACACACACACACACACACACACACACACACACACACACACACACACACACACGCATGCTGAAACTTTCAAAGGTCTAAAGTTCCTAGTTAGCCGTAGCATTAGCTGGCTCCCCTGGCTGTAATTACAGATGCTTCCAGAAACAGACAAAAAAAGGAGGAAGCTCGAAAGAAGCGCGGCCTTTTAGCCCAGTGTGTTGTTACACCTGTGTTGTGAGTGTGGGTGCGCGTGGCGTGTGAGTGATATAGATCAAGCGAGGATTAAACGGAGAGCAAAGAAGCCCGGTCATGCTTTGAGCGGCTGCTGCGTTTAAAAGTCACCCGCCACCCACTCTCTCTCTCTCATTTTCTCTTTTCCTCTCTCTCTCTCTGATTGCCATCATCCTTTTTTTTCCTTACTTACTCCCCATCTCTCTCCCTTCATCCCCGCCCCCCCCCGTCCTCGTCTCTTTTTTCCGCTCCTCTTTCTCTGCGTAATTGCTGCTGCATTTTGCTTCGCAGTCGTGTCTAACATCGCAGGAATCTGATTTTGTCACAGATCAAAAGCAAAAAAAAAAGAAATGAAAAAAAAAACATAGGAAGAACTTGGTAAGTGAAACAAAACAAACTGACAAAAAAATGAAAGGAGAAAAAAAAGGATAATTTGCCTCATTTCAAATGCGCAGCGACCTTGACTTAAGCACAAAAGTTAAGATAGCTGATTTGATTTGTGTCTGAAAGCAAGAAAAAAATAATAAATGGAGAAAAGTTTTTATTTTAACGCCTAATTAGCTTCTTCTTCTCTTTTTTTTTCAGGCAGCCCTCAGAGGAGATTTTAATTATGATTTGGCATCAGTCTGCGTTTATGGGATAAAATGGACGTTGTTGATCAAGGCTCTGTTGGAAGGAGGTAGAGATGGAGGGAGATTCGAGCAAACGAGGGAAGGAGAGAGATTCCGGAGCTGGTCAAAAACACGCCATCCTCAGCTACTTGCTGACAAGCCACGCGAGCCGGGACCCCACGCTGAAAGCGGGGCCGCCATGCTTCCCGCAGAATTTTCCCTAAAAAAATAAAAAATTTAAAAACCAAAACATCTTTACAGAAATGTCAGTTTTGCTTATTTTTCTATTGTCAGTTGATGCAATGATTCAACTGCTGGCAGCAGATGAAAGGCCTTTCATTTGCTGTGTGAAGCACTGCACGTCTGATCTCTGGGCTTTCTGTTTCTAGTCTGTTGGAAATAAATTAGAGATAAACAAATAGTGAGCTACTATGTAGTCAGCAGCATTAAGCTGGAATCAAAGTTATGCTGAAATATATGGCAAAATCCCCACATCTTAACCAGAGGAAGGAATTTATGGTAGCAAACAAATGATAAGGACGTCTGCAAAATGTGAGGAATAAATAAATCCCCCCAAAACAACAACAACTATATTTTAGTCAACATTTTAACTTGAGCAGTGGGACATTAAAGGTGGCTTCCTGGCAGGGCTCATTCCTTTTATATAATTGTATATTAACAGTAAAAGTGTGGGTCTGTGTGAAATAAGTCCCTCCTAATTTCTTGACATGAAACAGAAGAGTCGACTCGTAGAGATGCCTTTGATGTTGGTGTTTTTCCTTTGGAGATTGGTTATGTCATGTACTGAACGTGTGGCAGGCAGCATGTGAACCCAAATGCCGAATTAGGAAGACAGAAAGAATTAGGAAGCAGTAGGGTCAGGAGACCAGGAATCCACATAATCTTGAAAATGGCCCAAAAATCTTCAGGGAAACTCAAAACAAGGTGTCACACAATTGCAAGGGCCAACGTGACAAAAGACAAGGGGAGACTTGGATCAAGATAACAATGGGAGAAGTGATAAGTACAATATTAAAGACACGCAAGGGACAGACAGGAAGTCAAGGAGTTGAATATAAACCAAACTTTGACCGTGAACAGAACTAGATGTAAATATAAGACCAGAGAATATCTATATAAAGAAACCCACCAGGAAATGTCATTATTGGAAAAGTACCAAGAACAAAACCCTAAATAAATCTAAAGTACACTAATGCTCAGCCATACCAACAGGGTTTGTTTTTTGATAGTGGAGCGGAACAAAGTAGAAATAAAGTACAACATTGGTTGGTAATGAGAATACTTGCTGGTAGAGTCCACATTGTTATTGCTCCTTCTCAGGTTTGCTGCCCAGCGTGACATCTGTGTTAGTCCCACCCGTGGCAGTTATTGGCCAATTAACAGTCTGGCACTCATTGGACAGTTTTTCAACCGAGAAACTGCTGTTTCGCCCAACACTGCCAGGCAAATCAAGCATCGTGATGACATGGCAAAACCCAGGCATTTGTCAAAATTGGGGGTAAAATGCACACGATGTAATGCTGGATCACGCAAGAGCCCAAGATGAAAGAAAAAAAGCTCAAACAAACAAAAACAGCAGGTATAAGAACAGATTGATCCGTACACCAAACAGCTCCCATTAGGAATCCATTAGCTGGGTAGGTTCTTCTTTCTGACAGACAGAGAGCTGCATTTAAATACCTACAATCCATATAAACAAAAACACACTGTGAATTGCCATCAGTCATATTTAAAATACACATTCAGTGAATACGTCCCAGTCACATAACAGGGAACTGTTTTAAAAGATATTTATATATGTACACTTTTCAAAGATGTAGTGTTACTTGTGTCACTCTCTAAAGCAACAGAGAAATAAACATTTCTAGTTTATATAGTATATGCATCCCAGCCAACGCAGCATGAGCCCTACTGGAGTGCAAAAAATTGGAGTTGCATGGTTTTCATAAAATGTATTAAAAAGAAGGCACAGCGTTCTTTTTGCATAGGTTGTATATGACGCATTACTCGGAAACATTCAATTACATGCTTATTGTGCATGTTTTGAGTGATGCCACATGTTTTTGTTGTGGGTGTTTAAGATTGTCATTCTATATTTGTCTGAGGAAGAGCTTTGTGTGCTGAGGGTTACACAGCAGATAAAATCCTTAAATTGGAGCTGTTCAGTGTTGTAATGAACCCAAGGAGAATTATTCTCCAACTGTGCAGTTCCCCGAAAAAGTTCAGCTTTTTTTAACTCATTGTTTTAACGTTTACAGTAGTGTGTAAATGTCGTGAAACACCCATCATTTCTTTATATTTTTGCTAGGAAAATATAACACATAGATCCAGGATTATTGAACGTTGTATAAGCCCACGTGAAAATACATTATCTAGGGCAAAAACTGAGTTTGTGCAATTTTAATGAGCTTTAAAATCAATTTTTGGCATGAACGTCTTTATTCTTCAACACAGCCTGAACTCTCTTCTACAGCATTCTTGTGATATCTTTAGGTAGTCTTCAGGAATGGATCTCTGGGCTTCTTAAAGGACATTCAAAGTTCTTCTTTGGATGGTGGCTACCTTTACATTAATAATGTTGAGGTTTGGGCTTTGGGGAGGCCAATGCATGACTGACAGGGTTCCAATCTGTCTTTCTATCCAAGTATGTTTTCACTGCACCGACAGTGTGTTTAGGATGATTGAAATGATGAAAAATGAAGCTGTTTTCAGTCAGACTCTTTCCAGATGGTTTTGAATGGTGGAACAAACTTTGCATTCATATTTTCATTCATTTTGACAAAATCCCCAACAATGGTTGAAATCTGACACTCACCTTTGGTTGTAGACACATTTACTTTTGTACGGCTCTCCTGACCTCTTCAATACATACTCATGACAATTTGGGGGCAAAAAATAACATAAAATAGAAAGTTCAAATTTTCATTCATCACTCTAGAAGACCTCTTACCACTGATTTCTTACTTTCACTGATTTCGTAATTTAAGATTTTCTCCATTTTCCTCAATCTTGAGAATGGTTTTCTATCAGCCAACCTTCCACTAAGACCGTTTCTCATGAGGCTTTGTCAAACAGTAAATGGATCAATTAAAGAACCAGGTGCATATCTCAGGTCCTGTGTCAGGTCTTTTTTCCCTATTCCTTAACAACATGAGTTTCAGATACTTTGTCCTCCACTTGCCCAGTTTCCTCAGTGATCTTTGCTAAGCTTTTTGTTGTATGTTGACACAAGACTGGATCATCCTTTGAGCTGAGTGCAGTTTTTATGCTTGAATGGTTCATATGTCAGTGGCTTAACAAAAAAAAAAACAACATTCCTGTGAAAATGGTTATGTATGTCAAAAAAAAAAAGAAACATTCTGAGTGACCTTCAGAAAGCCTTGAGAACTAATGATCAAGACCTCTTAAAAATAAAGAAAATGCAAAAGAGCTTTGCTCTGCACTATCTGTATCAGAATCAGAAACTTTATTGTCATTGTCATGAGAACAACGAAATTAAGAATGGTCCCCGATCATTGCATCATCCCTAGCAATATCAAAATATAAATAAAACAATAAAATTCAATAAATAAAATAGATAGAATACTTAAAATACTAATAAGATATAACAGTAAAACATTCACATACATTCCCACACACATGCTTCAGACCGTGCATAGATTAACACAAGAGTGGCGTGATGGACATTTTTTTGTAGTATTCAGATGTGTTATTGCAGTTGGATAACAGCTGTGTTTGAGTCTATTAGTCCTTGCTCTGATTGCCCTGTACCGTCTGCCTGAGGGCAACAGTTCGAACAGGGAGTGGCCAGGATGTGAGGTGTCTTTTATGATGTTTTGGGCCTTTTTAAAACAGTGGGCGTTGTGTAGAACTTCCAGTGTGGGGAGAGGGCAGCCAGTGATCTTTTGGGCGGTGTTAATGATCCCTTGGAGTGCTTTCCTCTGAGCCCCTGTGCAGCTAGTGTACCAGATGCATATGCAGTAAGTTAGAACACTCTCAATGGTGGCTCTGTAGAAGGACACCAGCAGTCTCTGTGTGATGTTATTCCTCCTGAGAATTCTCAGGAAGTACAGTCTCTGTTGGGCCTTTTTCAGCAGCTCGGAGGTGTTCACACTCCAGGAAAGGTTCTCCTCTATATTGACTCCCAGGAAGCGGAAGCTTGCCACCCTTTCTACACAGTCCCCATTTATGAATAGTGGTTGGATCTCTGCCTTTTTCCTTCTGAAGTCTATTATGAGTTCTTTGGTTTTTGAAGTGTTGAGGAGGAGGTTATTGGCCTTACACCATGACGTCAGCTGCTCCACCTCGTCTCTGTACGTAGACTCGTCTCCCTTGGAAATGAGCCCCACCACTGTGGTGTCATCTGCAAATTTCACAAAGATGTTGCTGTGGTGGCGAGGAGTGCAGTCGTGTGTGTAGAGAGAGTAGAGCAGTGGACTGAGCACACAGCCCTGGGGTGAGCCAGTGCTGAGACTCAGGGCTGAGGATGTGTGATGGCCAACTCTGACTCTCTGTCTACGGCCCGAGAGGAAGCTATTGATCCACATGCAGGTGCTGTACAACTACATCTTTTCTGCTTGGGTTTCATCTCAGCACTCTTGTTAATTCAGGCTATAACGCTGTTAAAGTTGTATTTGTCATTGGATTACATAATTCTTTGAAAGGTAAATGCATATTTATATGAAAGATGCAGTGGTAACTCACTGTACTCCTAAGGCTATAATTTGTTTACCAGCATCTTTACCTGCTGTGAATCTACCTTTTTCATATTCATAAGAAGGTTGGAGGTGACGCATGAAATCATTTTGAATGTTAATGACCTGTCACTCTTATTCAGTAGTATAAAGCATATAAATACAAAAAAAGAAAAGAAAAAACCCACAGTGTGCCCTCTGGTTCATGCTGTTGATTGTGTTGTTTTGTCACACAGTGAGGTACTAAACTATGACAAATAAATTTTAAAAATGTAACCTTCACCTCAAGGCTTTAAAACTGATTTTACATTTAGAAACAGTCGATCGATATGAGCAGGAAAAAACGATGTGGCTAACAGCTTGACAAGATGTGAATGACTCAGGTATTCTTAGGATGAGCCATGAACTCTGTATCACACTAGTATCACATCAAGCTGCGTAAGACCGTAAGAGTTAGCAGAAAGGATGTACGCACATAGGCATGGACATATGCGGTAACTGGAGCAGAAGAGTATCATCTGTGTAACCACATCCTTGTCCTCGGAGTGGAGAGAGGGAACCCGATATCCATCGTCCTGTAAAACTCCCCAGTCATCACTAATATGGGCAGGAATATCCCATTTAATATGCACAAGGGGACCGCAAAGGTCAGAGCAGGGGGGCCCGGGGTGAAGAAATGCTGCAAAAAATTCTTGCAGATAAAACAAAAATGATGTTTGGAGCACAGAGCGGCTATGCTTTCTCCTTTATGGTGCAAATTAACTTCCTAACTCCAAATCTCTCAGGGCTGCAGCGCAAGTCATGAGAAGTCATGGTTAAAAGCCATTGATGACTTTACTGACACAATGTACAGCTTATCACTATATCCAACAATAACAAAGCCAAGCAGAATAACTTCACATAGCGCCACTATTATTGACAACATTTTTACTAATGTCATGGATTTCCAAATTAATAGTGGTCTGCTTGTCTGTGATATAACTGACCACTTACCAGTTTTTACTTTGTGTGACTGTGATTTAAAAAAAATAGATACCAAGATCATGATAGCAAAGCGAACAATAAATGAAGAAGCAATTCATGCCTTCAATTTCGATTTAGCACAACAAGATTGGAGTTCGGTGTATGAAGAGTCAGATGTGGACAAGGCTTATGATAATTTTCTAGATATTTTTACTATGTGGTACAATAAACATTGTCCTGTAAACGAACACATGACAAAGAAAAAAAAGATAAAAAGTCCTTGGCTCACAAAAGGAATTATTAATGCTTGCAAAAAGAAAAACAATCTGTATAAACAGTTTATCAAAGTAAAAACAAAAGAAGTGGAACAAAGATATAAAGCATATAGAAATAAATTGACTGATATTATAAGAACGAGCAAACAACTTTATTATAGAAGAAGATTATATGAAAATAAAAACAATATAAAAGGAACTTGGGATGTGTTAAACAACTTAATTAAACAAGGATCTTCTGGAACATCATATCCTGAATATTTTACTGATGCAAATGGTGAAAATCACAACATGAGTAATATTGTCGATGGGTTCAATAAATTCTTCATAAATGTTGGCCCTGAACTAGCAGCGGACATCCCGTGTCATAAAAATGAAAATATCAGTAATATAAAATCAAATCCCTTTTCACTGTTCCTCTCAGCTACAAATGAGCAAGAAGTAATAAATATCACATTAAAATGTAAAAGTAAGTCTTCAATGGATTATCATGACATAAATATGTCTGTAGTTAAACAGGTTATTCTGAATATTGCTAGTCCCTTAACATATATCTGTAATTTATCATTTCAGTCCGGTTGTTTTCCAAAAAAAATGAAAATTGCGAAAGTAATACCACTATATAAAAGTAATGACAAACACAGTTTTACCAATTATAGGCCTATTTCTCTACTGCCTCAATTCTCAAAAATTCTAGAAAAACTTTTTAATTCAAGATTAGAAAAATTCCTTGAAAAACATCAAATAATAAATGTTGGTCAGTATGGTTTCAGAACGCAAAGAACCACTTCAATGGCGATAATTGAGGCAGTAGAAGAAATTACTGATACACTGGATAAAAATAAATATGCAGTTGGTATTTTTGTTGACCTCAAAAAGGCCTTCGACACAATCAATCACTCAATTTTACTGGATAAATTGGAAAGATATGGTATTCGAGGGAAAGCTGGTAACTGGTTAAAAAGTTACCTAACAGGTCGGGAACAATATGTTAGCATAGGGCATTACCATTCAGAGAAACTTGGTATTACATGTGGTGTTCCCCAAGGGTCAGTGTTGGGACCAAAACTTTTCAATGTATACATAAATGATATTTTTGATGTTTCTCAAGTACTTAAACTCATACTGTTCGCAGATGACACCAACATATTTTTCAGTAGCGATGATTATACTGATCTTGTAATGACTGTAAACAGGGAGCTAAAATTAATAAAAAAATGGATGGACATAAATAAATTATCATTAAATATAAATAAAACTAAAGCAATGTTTTTTGGTAATTTAAAATATAATATAGAATTACCAATTATCATTGAAGGTGTACCAATTGATAATGTGAGTGAAAACAAATTTTTGGGAGTTATAATTGATAACAAAATTTCATGGAAACCCCACGTCAGACACATAAAAACCAAAATTTCCAGAAGCCTCGCAGTTTTGAACAAAGTGAAACAATTCCTTGATAAAGATGCACTTCGTACTCTGTACTGTACCCTGGTTCTTCCATATCTTACATATTGTGTGGAAGTGTGGGGAAATACATATAAAAATACAACTAATCCATTAGTCACAGTACAGAAACGAGCACTGCGTATTATTCACAAGGCTGGTTATCTAGATCATACTCACAAATTCTTTCTTCAGGCAAAGTTACTTAAATTCCAGGATCTGGTTAATTACAATACATCCATAATTTTGTATAAAGCTTTTACTAAACTTTTACCGGCAAATTTACAAACTAGATTTGAAATTCGAGAAAAGGTTTATAATGTGAGAGGCTTTGGAGAATTCAAATTACCCAGAACTCGAACAACCCGTAAAGGCTTTTGTGTGTCTGTATGTGGTGTGAAAATCTGGAACAGTCTGAGTTTACAATTGAAACAATGCAAAAATATTCATAGATTTAAATTTCTCTACAAACAGTTGGTCTGGTCACAGTATACTCAATGATGGGTTTTAGTGTGCTCTGTAATGTCTGTCCTCTTACCACTGCTGGTATGGATTCCAAAATAAAAAATAAAAAATAAAGTGTGCGTATGTATGTACATATATGTACTTGTGTGTGTAGATATATATGTATGTATATGTATGTGTGTCTGTTACTTGTAGTTATTACTGCCTGTTACCTGTGGTAATGCAATTTATAATTTATATATTCTGTATTCAGTTATGAAGGCTCTAATTGTTGGTTGCGAGCTGCCGCTTAGATGCTTGTATCTGCCCGGGGCTGTTGATGGGTCTGTATGCAATGATGGGCGTAGCTGCGGGAAGTTTATTGTTTTTTTTGTTGATGAGTGAGTATAGGGGTGGGATTTAATAAGTTTTCTTCGTCCCACTCCTTTTTCAGGCAAGTTTTGTTTTTTGTTTTGTGTATTTTATGTTCAATATAGGTATTTGTTGTGCCTGAAAATGAATAAATAAATGAATGAATGAATGAATGAAGACAACCCAAAGACTTTGATTTGTGACTGTCAGTTAGAAAAGAAATACATGTCTTTCCATGCAAATGGTCACCTGGCAACAACTGTCATCATTTGAGAGAGCTTAATCGGTGGTGGTGGAGGGGTGGGGATAATGATGGTGTCCCATATGTATCATTTGCGAAAGCCTGATGATCATCGTCTGAGATATTACAAACAACGACGCGCATAATTAAAGCTGTGTCTGTGGAGACTCACCTTCAGGTAGCCAATTAGTTTTATATTGTTTGTTTTGTATTACTATTTAATTTGAGTATTAAAGTATTCAGGCAATTTGTGATTTGAAAAGGAGAAAAAATATTATTATATTATTATATTATATTTATATTGCTGTTTGAAGATCTGCTTTAAATCAGCCACAGCAGCCAGGGGTCTTTGAAGTAACATACAAGGCCGACACTGCCGATAGAGATGATTTGTCAAGTTTCAGGGGAGCTGACCTTCAGCATTGAACGGCATCGATTAGACAGAAGCAAGTGTGCACGCGCGCACACGCACGAGCGCCCAGCACGCCGAGCTTCCGATATGCATTCATGAGCGCTCGACTACAGCGCATGCACTCATGAATACATACCAAATCTCCCACACAAGGGTGCACACGCATCACATGGGGCAGTGAGATATAAAAACAGAGCAGTGCTGCTCTGCATGAGGCCAAGATGAGCAGAGCAATCAATCAAAGTGTGCGTGAGGGTCCCTCAAAAAAAAAAATATATTTTTAAAAAAGTATATCCTTTGATTACTGCTGTTCAGCCAGTGCAAAATGAGATTAAGAACACAAGGGTCCAATGCTGCCACCTACACACACCATGGAGTAGTGCGCCTGGACACCCGCTGTAACGCATTTGCGCCGCCAGGTGACGCACTCCTGTCACTGACTCTCTCCCTCCCTCTCCCTCTCTCGGTCTCTCTCTCTCCTCTTTGGGATGCCGGAGTCTGACTGCAGCTCTCCTCTCATTCATGTTGAGCGCTGCTCTCGTGTGCGCACGGAACTGCAGAGCTGAGCTTTTGGAACCGTTGCTGCAGCTGCTGCTGCTGTTGCTGTGTGACCAGTCCCGGCGGGAATGGAAACATCTTCTGCTGCAACATCCTAAATCTATATTTACATTTTTTTTTTAAAAAGAAAGAAAAAGAAATGCCATGCAGCACGAATGCAGAGGACGGTTTGATCAGTAAGTACAGCCAAACTTTTCGTGGTTGATTGTCATCTCTCAACTCGTCTCGGAACCTTTTCTCCCTCTCTCTCTCTTTTTTGTCTTCTCCTACATCCGAAATGTTGGTGACATTTCTTCTCCCTCTCCGACCCTTCCTCTCCTTGTCGCCCTTCGTACATCTCTTGCCGATGCCTCTCTCCCAACTTACACTCTAACCAGAGCACACATGGACCACTCAGTGCTGCGGGGGGTGATCGGGGTTTGTGTTTCTGTCATTTTTGCGCTTTGGAGGGGAAGCAGCCAAACGCACGCTGAGGTTGCACATGGACTATCTGAAGGTCTTTTCTTTTTCCTGCTTTTGGAGGAATTGCTCAATTTGTTGAAGGTGAAAGATTGCATTACTTCACTGGCGAGGAGCTGCTGCGGATTTTTCTTTCTTTCTTGGATGCAAAGTGGCAGCATGAATGAGGCAGTTATAGTGCAAAGATGCGCGGCGGTGTTTTATGTCCAGCATGTCACAGCTTTTAATGTTGCTGTGGTGCGTAGTGAGGACGGCAGGAGTCTGACAGGAACGCTGTCGCAATGTAATAGTGGTGCCGTTTAGAAGAGCGATCAGTCACCGAAACCTCTGCTGAGTACAACCGGCTCACCAGAAAATTATACCGGACTTTTTAAAGATATTTTTTTTATTTTGTGGCCTGTTGTGATTTATCATGACGGTTGTTTGCTGAAAACTTGTGATGTCGCTCAAGACACGAAATCAACTTGGAAACACGCGGAGAGTGCGCGTGCACGCTTGCATGCATGCAAGGTCTCATATGTTTGGTTGTTGTGTATGCGCCTAGACGCAAAATGTAAATGTTTGACCTATGAATCCGAGAGCTCGTGGGTGTTGTTTGCTTCCACGGCTGTGTGTGTTTGTGAGATATGAGTGGACTTGCAGATTTTGTGTTCCTGTGTGTTTGTCCCATACCCTCCCACATATAAAAATATATATCCAGGCGGGCACACACGCACGCCCATAGCGTCATCATTTTTGGAGGCACGTCAAACGTGCTCTGACAGTTTTGTGTCACCTTATGAATTTTTGACTTGAAATGCGTAGGTGAGGCAGACAGGCTGATTTTGAGAGACTTACGGGCATCAAGCCACCAGTTTGCCTGCCAAGCACACAGAAAACGGAGGGGGGGGGATATATCTCTTTAGTGTGTGTGTGTGTGTGTGTGTGTGTGTGTGTGTGTGTGTGTGTGTGTGTGTGTGTGTGTGTGTGTGTGTGAGAGAGAGAGAGAGATGTGAGCCTTCTCTGCATATTCCATCCTCATCTCCCTCCCTCTCTCTCTACTTTTCTCTCTCAAGGGTAAACTTGTGAGCATGAGTGTGTGTTTGTGTGTGATGATGTGGGTGCTATGTGGAGAGATGCAAAGAGATGAAGGGAAATAGAAAGAGAGAGAGACCCCCTTTCTTAAGTGTGTGTCTGTGTGTCATGTTGCGCCTGTGCTGGGACCCGTCGATAAAGCAGGAAACCCTGAGCATCACTTCCACTCCGGGGCCGAGGCGTGACATCCAATGTGACTAAGTGACTGGGGAAAATATTAGTTCCTGGTTGCACCCAGAGAAACGCAGTGGGGTTTTTGTTGTTCTTGTGCTTTTTTTTTTTTCAAAGTTTTTTAGGCCAAAATGAGTCACAATCAGACTCCGGCGACAGCGGTGCTGGATGTGCTTTGAGGTGCTTGCAACCTAATTACCTAGTTTATTCTTGGAGTCTTTTATTATTAAATTGTTCATAGAGGGTATGATATTCTCTCCCCCTGCTCATTATGCATCCTGTTCTACCTACAATAGACGTTCTGTGGGTAAGCAGTGTTGTAGTCGCATCGAATTGGACTTCTAGGATTTCTCATGTGGCTTTTTAAAAACAACTCCATACTCTGTTGGATTAAAAAAAAACTTGTCAAAAGTTAGGGCGACATTTAATTAACACTTTCTTTGTGGGTGTTGTGTCACACGTGCCTGTAAGCAGGTACTTTTCTGGCATTTTAACCTCTTTTATTTAACCCTAAAACTGTAATATACTAAAGCTTTGGACTCATTTTTGAAATTGCAGTATCCCTTTGAGGTTAATTAACTGAAATTAATCAAAGTAATTAAGTAATTACCGCATAGTACTTTTTAATAAGGGGTATTTCGATGAGCAGCCTCATTTTGGGTTGGTGGATGCGACTTAATTATGTAAGCCTCTGCTTTTTTTGGCGCTTCCTTGACATTGAATCACTATAAGCATCTTAGACGCCTGCCTGTAGTTCGGAGATGGTTTTGTTTGGGTGAAAGCAGCAGCCACCGCAGGGAATCTGTGTGTGTAGGAGGGTCAGGTAGTGGTGGTGTGGCAGAAGGGCTGCTGGAGCCCTGTCTTTACTCTCAACCCTCAGATCCCGGCTGAGATGAGAGCCGCAGACAATCGACAGTGCACCCTGCGGTCCGTACCTCGAGTGCTTTTAACAAATAAGGCCAGGAGGAGAGGGGGGCGAGCAGAACTGCAATAAAGCAGACTGATAAAGCAGTCTGAACTCAGTCGGTGTGAGAAACACTCACAGGAAGGGTGGGCTATGGTAACGTGTCCGTATGATGCAATGAAAATGACATTTAGCCGACGGTTTGTTTTTTATTTTATTCCTGTCGCCTTTAGAGATCTCCATTTAAATACTGTATGTGCAGCTCCGGTGGGAGCCGAATTGCCGACCCAGCGGTGTTAGAGCTGCGCGCTCTCTCCTGTTGAGCTGCTGATGACTAGACTGCCAAGAAAAGTGATATTGTGTGTCAGAATACCAGTCTGAATGCAACAAACAACACATTTTTTTCCTTCCACTGCTTGAAAGGCAGTTTGTCTCCCTAGTTTAGCTTATGCATGTGGCTCGGATAACTCAGTGACAGACTAGAGCGCCAAATACGGTTTATCAGAGCAACATTCCCACCAGGTCACATACTTGATTACAACCAAAAGCAGTCAGCCGACGATGGGATTTTCCCTCCGCTTGCTGCCTATACTTAGCTGTCAGTCGTTCCAATAAGGAGATCTGTTTTTAAAATCAAATCAAATCAAAAGTGATTTGATTTGATTTAAAATAATAACTTTACTGTTTTGTTATATGTGAGCCCAGATAACCAAGTGTAGGACACCTTCAGAGTGGTGGAGTTCAGTGGTTCCACTGAAAACCTCTCGATCAGATCAGAGCAGCGTGGCTGTGCGAAGAACGGGTCGTGGTTGCCCATCTGTCAGTCACTGTTTCAAAGAAAGAGGATTGAATGATCTAAGAATGAGAGGAACATTAAAAAAAGGAGCTTTCATCGTTTATGTTTAGCCACAGCTTTATGATTAGTGCTCATTAATATGAAGCATTTAGTAAGAATTTAAGAATGTATTTTTCCTTTTTTTAACGATCAGCCACTGACAAAGTGTTTACAGCACCCAATTTTAGGCTGAACAACAACAACAAAAAAATCAGACCTGGGAAGGATGCAAGAAGAAACGATTGGAGCAAAAGAGAGAGAGATGGAGAGAAGCGATGGGGCTTTTAAGTTCCCCGCATCTTTTTGATGCAGCCTCTGCGCTGAAAGGCCATGGCAGATCAAACGGGGCAGGCAGATTGAAGTAGTTCCTCTTGTAAGGGGGAAGAGACGCTCCGACGCCGTGCAGATGCGACAGGTAACCGCGAGACGGAGGTGGGAGCCATTTTCGCACGCTGCGTAATTGGAAGCGCTCGCTTCCCCAGTTGAAAATAAGACTTGCAAAGGAGCTTTTTGATTATCGTTAGCATCGGCGTTTGGAATTTTCACGCGAGACGAGCGGCAAGTGGGTGGGCGGGTGGACGGGGGGGGGGGGTATTTCCTATCCGGGTGAGCGGGAGGATAATTCTGCCGCTGTTTTGTCAGCAATTAAAAGAATTTCAGCATCCCAATTTCTTGTGCTGCTGCTGCTCCAGACCACGCAGCTTGTATTTGTTGTCCCAAATGGCCAATTTCTGCCTTATGTTCCGTGCTGTCTGAACAGTTGAGGCAGCAAAATAATCTCTCTCTCTCTCTGTGTGTGTGTGTGTGTGTGTCTTTGTGAGCGTGTGCACGACCCCTATCTCCATGTGCAGCCAAACAAAATCCCTGAACTTCCTGTTCTTATGCAGCATCAATCCAATCAGCATATCCCCATGTTTCCCATACTCGGAAAAGTGTGTCTGGGAAATACACACACACGCACACTTGAATATCCTCCCTTAACCCTCCTTTCTCTCCTTGTATATATTTAGTGCTGGGCCAAGGTCAAAGTTGGAGTGCTTCATTCTTGCTTTTTCCGTACATGGCTTTCAGATGCAGATCTGTCTTCTGTTATCTGTAATCCTGGTTAGACTTTCCCTGGGCTGTGGGGACGTGTGGGAGGAAGGTACAGCAGGGAAATGATAAAAAGGAGCAGAGGAAAAAAAGGATGACAGAAGGAAGGATAAGGCGGTTACAAATCTGTGACTTTTTGGGCATTGCACCTTGAATATTTAATTTTAACAGACATCAGTATGAGGACTTGATGCGCTATAAAAGGTTCCACTGTGATTAAAAAAAGAAGAGAGAGACTAGATGGAAGGGGTTTCCGAGTGATAGGTTTGTCTTATTCATCTGAAATCAACCCCCCCCTCCCCCCCGCCAGCAATAGGTGAGCTTTAGTGATAAAGTACTCCTTTTCTTTGCCAGAGTGGGAGGAAACTGTACTATATGAAAGTCGAAACTCACAATCCACACAGCGTGACATAAAATAAATATCCAAAAAACAGATACAACACCTTTCTCTACATGGAGCTCTTGCTCGGTGTTTATGAAGCAGTTAAAATTTTGCTCTTGAGCTTTATCGCGTCCTTTGGAGAGAGAAGAGAACGTAGGTGACATCAGAGAGAATCAGTAACAGCGGGCAGGGACCGATTTCGTTTTTTAAGTTGCTATAGTGGCACCATGAAAGTGTTTGTTGAAAAAGGAGAGAAAAAAAAGCTCACAAGGATGGGCTTTAGGGGGGCTCGCTGATGTGTGCAGAGGTGAGCGGATAGGTGAAAACGGTAATTTACAGTGTGCTCGGCTAGTGCTCGGTGAAGGGGTGTGGGGAGGGGGGAGTAAGCGGGTATAAGAGGCCGGAGAAATTAGAATGTTGTTGAGGTGAGGAGGTCGGATGCAAAGGTAACGGCGGGTGTTACACTTCTCTCTGTCTTGCTTTCAGACAATTTTCAGGTAAAGCACTTCACAGTTGCAGAGAGGAAATTGAAAACAATAAAGTGGGTTTCAAGCAGAGCACCGGGAAATGAGGAAGTAGCCACAAGGCCCCGAAGAATCTTTCAAATTAGGCAAGTTGTTTTTGTTCCTTCATATATCATGCTGTCTGAAGATGAACAAGTATGTCTGGCAGCTTTTCAACTCGGTATGTAATCTAATGGAGCGAACTCTCAAAACACACTGAATCATAGCTGGTGGCACACTCTCTTCTGCCCCCCTTAAAAAAAAAAAATATATATATACACACACACACACACACACACACACACACACACACACTAAAGAGATATATATTGTGTGTGTGTGTGTGTGTGTATATATATATATATCAGGGAAAGAAGAAGAGTAATTGCAGAGGGGGGAACAACAGAGCATCAGCAGAGTAGAGTCTTGGAGAAAAAAAAACGCAGATGAGTTTTAAAGAAAGTGAGAAAAAAATTGAATAAGAAACCGGAGGGCAGTGAGGCAAAGACAGAGTGACTGCATTCCTGACAGCGTGTCTCAAATTCTGAGACTCTAAGAAGAAGGAGGAGGAGGGGATGGATAGAAAGTCACTGAGGTTGAAATCATGCAGCCCTAATTCAGGTTTTCCTTGAAGTGATTAGGAATTCAAAGGCATCAGGAGAGAAGGGAAACGTCACAAAGAAAGAGCTGAGAGAAGACACAGCAACGAGGGGCCAATTCCAGTGTGGCCCCTTTGCACTTTAACTGTGAAGGGTCTGCCACATTTAAGTGCTGTTCCAAGCTAAACAGCCTCTAGTGGCAGTGGGTTAGAAGGCCTTCAGGCTTATGGACCGCAATCTATCAAGTGCAACACCTTATTTTGTGTCTGATATGAAATTTCATTTGATTTCAAGATTCAAGGTTTAATCAATTTTTGTTCATGATCAGGAATTTTATTGCCCAAATAAAACTGAATGGTACAGTCCGTCTTTTTTTGAGTTTATATATTAGAAGAAAGTTGTTGAGGGTTTTTCTGTAATATTGTAGGGTCTTCAAATATCATATATGTTGTCAGTTGGCGTTATATAACGTCAACTAAATTGAATTGAAGTAAAAAAGTATATTGAACTCATAAATATACACAGGCTAGTGTGTAATTTCACCTCCAAAACAAATGAATACATCCACTCAAGGCTTTAACACACAAACATTTCCCCAAGCATGTTATTTATTATCCATATTGTTGCAATTACTTAATGTCAGCAGATTAGACATGAAGCCCTCTAAGCAACGAAGCTGGTTAGAAGCTAACATTATGCTAGCTAATGTTAGCTTTGAGTTAAAAAGTAATACTTTCCCTGTGACGAACAGTTTGATAAAATTCTCACATTTTGTGAGAGTTTATTCGCTAATTGTCTGAGTTCAACGACGTTAGAGCCACTCCACATTTCAAAGAAAGTTTCATTAACGCTAGCTAACAGAGGCTAACAGCAGCGCTTACCAACAGAACAGTTCAGGATACAATAACTCACTCAAGTATCACTGTTACTGGACAGAAGTGAGTTTCACTGACTGATCAACTCATATTGGACTCCTTTCACAAAGTTTTACGGCTTCTTCCAGAGTAAATAAACATGTACATGGAAATGATATTAGGCTTCCATCTGTATCTAAGCTTTTAAGATTCAAGTGTGACATCATACAGAGTTACACTCTTCCAGGATTGGGAGCATGCAGCCCAAAGGTTGGAACAGGTCCAGAGTGACATGGGTGACTCATTTGAGAAATCACGTTTTTCCGTCTCTGGCGATTTGGATCACAAGACTTATTGTCGTAAGTCAGTATCCGTCTGCTGATCACTTTCTTGTGATGGCCTCATGCTTCTTTACTCGAGTGCAGCTTCAGAAGATTTTAAGTTAGAACACAACATTTAGAAATTTCTCTACTTAACCAACAAACAGACTACAGGGAGTGCAGAATTATTAGGCAAATGAGTATTTTGTCCACATCATCCTCTTCATGCATGTTGTCTTACTCCAAGCTGTATAGGCTCGAAAGCCTACTACCAATTAAGCATATTAGGTGATGTGCATCTCTGTAATGAGAAGGGGTGTGGTCTAATGACATCAACACCCCATATCAGGTGTGCATAATTATTAGGCAACTTCCTTTCCTTTGGCAAAATGGGTCAAAAGAAGGACTTGACAGGCTCAGAAAAGTCAAAAATAGTGAGATATCTTGCAGAGGGATGCAGCAGTCTCAAGATTGCAAAGCTTCTGACGCGTGATCGTCGAACAATCAAGCGTTTCATTCAAAATAGTCAACAGGGTCGCAAGGAGCGTGTGGAAAAACCAAGGCGCAAAATAACTGCCCATGAACTGAGAAAAGTCAAGCGTGCAGCTGCCAAGATGCCACTTGCCACCAGTTTGGCCATATTTCAGAGCTGCAACATCACTGGAGTGCCCAAAAGCACAAGGTGTGCAATACTCAGAGACATGGCCAAGGTAAGAAAGGCTGAAAGACGACCACCACTGAACAAGACACACAAGCTGAAACGTCAAGACTGGGCCAAGAAATATCTCAAGACTGGTTTTTCTAAGGTTTTATGGACTGATGAAATGAGAGTGAGTCTTGATGGGCCAGATGGATGGGCCCGTGGCTGGATTGGTAAAGGGCAGAGAGCTCCAGTCCGACTCAGACGCCAGCAATGTGGAGGTGGAGTACTGGTTTGGGCTGGTATCATCAAAGATGAGCTTGTGGGGCCTTTTCGGGTTGAGGATGGAGTCAAGCTCAACTCCCAGTCCTACTGCCAGTTTCTGGAAGACCCCTTCTTCAAGCAGTGGTACAGGAAGAAGTCTGCATCCTTCAAGAAAAACATGATTTTCATGCAGGACAATGCTCCATCACACGCGTCCAAGTACTCCACAGCGTGGCTGGCAAGAAAGGGTATAAAAGAAGAAAAACTAATGACATGGCCTCCTTGTTCACCTGATCTGAACCCCATTGAGAACCTGTGGTCCATCATCAAATGTGAGATTTACAAGGAGGGAAAACAGTACACCTCTCTGAACAGTGTCTGGGAGGCTGTGGTTGCTGCTGCACGCAACGTTGATGGTGAACAGATCAAAACACTGACAGAATCCATGGATGGCAGGCTTTTGAGTGTCCTTGCAAAGAAAGGTGGCTATATTGGTTGCTGATTTGTTTTTGTTTTGTTTTTGAATGTCAGAAATGTATATTTGTGAATGTGGAGATGTTATATTGGTTTCACTGGTAAAAATAAATAATTGAAATGGGTATATATTTGTTTTTTGTTAAGTTGCCTAATAATTATGCACAGTAATAGTCACCTGCACACACAGATATCCCCCTAAAATAGCTAAAACTAAAAACAAACTACAAACTACTTCCAAAAACATTCAGCTTTGATATTAATGAGTTTTTTGGGTTCATTGAGAACATGGTTGTTGTTCAATAATAAAATTATTCCTCAAAAATACAACTTGCCTAATAATTCTGCACTCCCTGTATAATGGGTGCGGAATATGTTCAGCAGCAACTCTCAAAAGCCTCGTTCGGACAAGATCGCTTCCTACAAGAATGCGAGCTAATCAGGGAGTGATGGTACGTTTGTCCGAGCCTACAGCTGGATGTAGTGCTACATGGGATTTGATGAGGAGGTGAAGCTGTGAATGTACAGAGGTGTTTAGAAGTCAGTAATATTTCATCTGAGTTGGTCTTTTTGTGGCATTTGATTTGGACGAGCCTCAAACAACCTGTCAAGCATGAAGAAATAATGACGTTCACATAAAAAAGTGGGGTAGTGGCATGAGTCTTAATTAGTTTTTCCCACACAACTACACTGTATTTGAAGATGGAAGAGCAAACAAAAATAATTCCATATATAGACCTAATTTGTCACTAAATCTGATGGAGGGATAATCGCCCGGCCTCTCCAGTAACTTCCTCATTCCATGAGCAGACTTCAACTCCACCATATTGGAGTTGGATTTGGTTGCATCAGTTGTCCCTTTTCTGCTCTGTAGCCTGTCTTTGTGAGCTCACTCTACTGGCAGCAGGCACTCTACCTGCTGCAGGTTGTAGCTGGAGTGCCTTTACAGCTCTCAGTGAATAACCAAGCAGAAGAGGGACAAACATCGCCAGCTGCTGTTTAAGATGGAGGGATTGGGGTCTGTCAGATTGTAGATCGAGGAACTCCTATAGGGAAACACTTGACGGTAAGGATTGGATGTAGCGAGCTTTCAAAATAAGAGGGAGGATATTGCCCAGCGGTAACTCATTTGTGTTGCTGTGTCAGACAGTTGAAAAAATACAACAAAATACGCTTGGAAGACTGTCAACATACCTGGGCAGCCTGTCCAAGTATAGTCTATGTGTGAAAAACACGGTTATTGTGACTACTCGCTGATGCAGCTACAGTTTGAGGAATATTTTCAGACAGCCACTTTTTCCTGGCAATTTATGGCATTGATTTTGCCAGATGATTTGAAGTGTTAAGTTGTATTTGTATCCTAAACGGTTCCAAAAACAGTGTACGGTAACATCATTTTTATCACAAGTCACGAAGAAAGAAAAGAATAAATAAAGACTGAAAAAGAGTGTTTGAGTGTTTATTACGCAGCCAACAAAACCAATTTAGCAGCTGGAGGAGAACATAAGGTAAACAGACATAGTCATCGAGAGGGATCCTGGCAGCTCCCCCTTGGCTTTGCTGTGAGGAAATGACAGGAATGACAGCAGAAATGCTGAGTCAGCGAGTGCAATGACACTCCCCGAATCATCACACACATGGCTGTTTGTGCACGCTCAGACACACACATCTCATTTTGTTGAGTGCTCGGTCAAACAGAAACCTGAATGCGTGAGGGAGGGGTGGCTGTAATGTCGTGTGAGTGTGTGTGTGATGAGAAACAGGATCAGAGAACCATTTGCAATGCGCGCCGTCATCTGTCTCTCATCTTGAGAAAAGTGTAACTTCCAGGTTCAGCATTTTTCCTCAAGGCCATCCCAGCAAACGTCCTTGTTTCTTTTATGTATCATCTATAGGCTCATATATATCTTGTTGTTCGACTGCTTTTGAATTTGAAATGTTTAATTGACTCTGAGCCCAAGTGGTGCAATGAAATTCAATTGATCTCAGGTTTACTACTGGGCCCGTCAACTCGAGTGGGCATTTATCTGGGCTGAACTCAGAGAGGAAGGAGAAGTACATTAAACACGCCAAAATGTAACCACCTTGGCTTTTGTTGTGATAGATTAACTTCTTCCTTGGTTTGAGAAGTGAACTTTCCCCTCTCGGTTTAAGCCTCTTTGGGTTCTGCCAATCCAACTCGGCTTTCTTTCTTCCATTTGCCTTAAAAGCAATCCTGGCAGCTAGAAATCACCCGGAATTCTGTCGCAAAGACGGATATGGTTTATAAGACACAGAAACAGTGCAGTATTGATAGTAAATGCCTCCTCTCAACCACAAACAAAAAAATAGGAGGTGATACTGCGTGGGTCAAAAAACATCTTGAAATCCATTTAAGGCACCTTGAATTTTCCTGTTTGAAACTGGCGTCTCCGCGGCCATTGAGTATGCTGCTTTTATAGGGTGGTGATGCATGGGAAACCATTTTAAGGTGGTGCAGACGGGCAATTTAGCTTTTAACAGATGCAGGGGGGTGCAAATGGACGGAAATTGGAGAGAAAGTGTTGAGTTCGGTGGAAGCAGCAGTGACACAACCACAGGAGAAGCTTTTGTCTAGCGAGATGAATTTACTCAATAACCTCTGCCTAATGGGGTTGTCTGTTATTTTCTGTTTTTGTGCCTATCTCTATTCCTCTCTCCTTTCTCCACAGCTGAAGTATTGTGCGCTCTTATTTCGTGTGTTATTCTCACCCCCTCTGTCTCTTTATCCTCTGTCTGCGTGGCGCTGTCTTTCTTTTCATTCAGGAGGCTCACATTGCCTTCTAAAAGCCCAGAGAATTCTTAAGTATTAGCTATTATTTCAAGCCTTTTCATGTTTCTCATCACACAGCCGCAGGTGCTTTTGTCCACTTTTCCGTTTATGCAGATCAGAGTTGCTCTTACCGCCAGCTACAATCGAATTTTACTGTGTGAAGGTATATTGGTATCAAAAAGCCCAAACTCATTGTTCATCACATCAGAGAGCCAAGTGTTTTGAAATCAAGGCGCTATATTGTGTTATAGGCTCATTTTGGGGTTGCTGGTAGATAGGAATCTAAAGTCACATCAGACTCGTACACGTCTTGTTTGGATTTCACTTTAAAAAATTTTTTTTTTGCAAATCCTACAGCCTTGTCTCTACATGCTTGTCAAACTTTCTGAGTAGCCTTGACTTTTGTAGCCACACCAGCATCACAGCTCTGGAGATGGTTATGTCAGCCTGCCTGTCTATTACTTATCCACACTGGGCAAAAAAACAGAAATGAATGGACCAAATGGCATTCATTCTTGCTGCATAAATTTTCATAAAAACTTGAGTGATCTCTAAGTTTTCCTCTAGCAACACTGTGAGGTTGTCACTTGCGGTTTTGCTATAAAATTTGGAGCAGACATTCAGATTCCCCTTAAAGATGACTAGTTGGTCCAAAACTGATTACATACAAGCGTCTGACACTCTAAAGCAGTTGACATTGATTTGATGCCTTCTAAACATTAACATGTATGCAGTCTCGCTATTCTTTAAGTTCTCGAGTAACATCTGCACTGTTCTGCAGTGTTATTTGCAGAACAGTGCAGATGTTCTGCAATTAAGACATACTAACAAATCACAACAATAGTTGCCTTGAGGCACTTTATATTGTGAGGTAAAGACTCTACAATAATACTGAGATGACACTCTATGGGCAAGCAATTGGCAACAGTGGGGAGGAAAAACTCCCTTTTAATAGGAAGAAACCTCCAGCAGAGTCAGGCTCAGGGAAGGACAGCCATTGGCTGCGAATGGTTGATTAATGATTAAATGCCGAGTGGTGTTAAACACATAGAGAGTGAAAAGACTTCTGCAGTGTTATGTACAAGTGCAGGTAATGTCTCATTTTTTCATTGTACTTTTTTATTGTTTCACAAGAAAGCGTCCTCGTTTTAGGCAGTTGGATTCATGTGCAAACACATGGCAAGATTTCATACCTCTGGTTATTTATGCAATGTTGAGTGAGTTCTGACTCATGGCTTCGTGACTTGGTGTATCGCCCATTTGGACTTTGGACACCCAGTCTATTTTCTGACAAAATCTCTTGATGATCTTTGTGCCCTAATCCTATAGGATGTGTAGCATAAAACATGGATCTCAAAAATCCTAAATCTTAACAAATAAACAGTTTTAATAGACCTCTAAATGTCTTTTTCACTTCCATATAACTAAAAGCAGTGGACAGTGATATGTTGTTATCAGCTGTTCCACCAAATTTAATGGTTGGATTGCTTAAAAGGTAAAACAAAAGGTACAGAAATTGGCAAATGAACCCATCCTGATCTTGGTTGCTGTTGCTCAAAAAGCATAAAAGACATCATGTAGCTAACTTTAATGCAGCATTGTTCACTTAAATATATCACACATCCTACTGGCAAATCTGGGATGTGCTGTTCAGCCTGTTTTGTTCTGGGATTCTTGGGGTCTCACTGCTCTTCTTTCTGCCTCAAACTTTCCATTTATGCTCATAATACTGCAAGAAGGTGTCCTCATCTTCCTGACTTATGCTTCCCACATATGCATACGGAGAGGCAGGTAGGTCCCCAAAGAGAGCCATTCTGCCAAATATATATTACTGCTAATGGAAATAGCAGTCTTTTTTAATATAGTGGTCTTGAATTAAATACTGCCAGCATAAGTCATCTCAGGGCACTTCATATGGTACGGCTGAGACCACAGAGTGTTATAGAGAGAGAAACCCACCAGTTTCCTTTGAGCAAGCACTTGGGGTGGGGTTTAGTGATTTGTAATCTTAACCTCCTTTTTTGTTCTTTGCTTTGGCCGCCCATTACATTCCAGATGAACTGTCACACTTTTTAAATTGAATTCGTTAAATTTGAGATACCCCGAAGACACTGCTCAAAGCGTGTTTGTGCCACCCTTCTTATGACGGCAGTTCTTCTTCCCTTCAGCCTCCTCATCTGTTTTTTTAATATAGATGCCGTGTAAGATGTTTTATTCCTCCCTCCTCTCTCTGACTAGTACTGTTGGTTTTAGAGATCTCAGCAGACTGAATAGAGGAGGCTTTGCTGCAGGCGGCTCCTTCTCCCTAATGAGAGAAATGGAGCCGTTCGCTGCAAACGTGCACATCTGTGTTCGGCGCGCACGTGTGTGTTCGTACCAGCGCCTGCCTGTGTGTAGGCAGTCGGAGCAGCTGAGTGTTTATGTATGTGGTTTTGTGAAATTGCTCGTGTGAAATATTATGTGTGTGTTTGAGTCAGCGTGTTTCTGTGTGTAGCTGTGGGGTTTGTTTTTGAGTGTTTTGTGTGCGTGTGTGTTTCATGCCTCACGTCTCCACACACTGTTTCAAATTCTTTCCTCTTGTGAAACTGAGGAAACTGAACAGTTTATGTGGCTGTTGAACACAACATTTCATTTTCCCACTGTGTGCTGATGTAGTTGACTGGCTTCCCTGTGTGCTCCTGGAGGAATTCAGCTCCATGTTTCTTCCTCTCACTTTGTGTATAACGGCAACTATGTGTGTCTTGTGTGTACAGTTTATGATTAGCAGAGTTCTTGGATTTCTGTCTTTTTCTTTTAAACCAATCATAAATATTTAGGTAATGAGCCTCAAAATGTCATTCAGTGATTGTTGTAATTAACTCAAGAATCATTTATACTAATTGTTAAAAACTATGAAAAATGCCCTTTACTGCCTTAGGTGAGTCTTTGCTTTTTGATTCACTGATGCCAAGTAGTCTGTTTTTATCTGATGCATTCCCATAAAAGAAAATCCTTAAAATTTACCTTCACATTATGTTATTGGAGATAGCTACCAAGCTAACAATGAGAAGGCAAATCAAGGAAAACTCTGAATCCTCAACTGCTACAATGAGACTCCCAAAAGGTTGATTCTGTTCATCTGGACGTAGCGTTTTGTGGGAGAAACGTTTCGTCACTCATCCAAGTGACTTCTTCAGTCTCAGCTGACTGCAGGTTTCCCCAACCTTATAAACAGTACATTTGCACTGTGACTGAAACCAGCCCACTGAATAAACAATCGACTGTGAGGTCATTTCCTTGATCATTAACATACAAATCGATTGAGCATGCATCAAGACTGCTATAATGAGACGATCCGGTCATTGTCCTCTAGAGAGGAATTCTGCTGGAGTGGTCCACTTGTATTGGTATTTACCAAGTTGATTTCTGTGATCACCTTTATCCTATGATAAAATATTTCTGTCATGATGGGAGCGGTGCCTTGGGTTTGAGGAATGGTGTTCCGTTAATCCAGTAGAGCTCCAGCGTCTTGGAAAATCAATTCCACTGAACACTGGAGCTGTTCTGGTGGGACATCATACTGACTCCTCACCTTATTAAGACACTTAAGGGCTCGTTACATCTGCATTTGTTGCCTTTGAGAACAGTAGCACACTCCAAAATTGTTGTTGTGGCCGGGCTGAAGATACAACTGTTTTTTTCTACCATTCGATCCTTTCGTCTTCAACCCCCCGAATCCCAGCTGGTCATGACAAATGGCTGCCCCTCCCTGAGCCTGTTTCTGCCAGAGGTTTCTTTGTCCTGTTTAAATGGTTTTTCCTTCCTACAGTCGCCAATTGCATGCTGCTGAGAAAATATTTGTTTTTGATTGAAATTCCGGACTTTTACAATCTCCTGCAACAGTGCAAACACTTAGCTGCCCCTGACTGGAAGAACCCCCTCTTGTTGCCGGTCTGCTCTGGGATGTTAAAGTGAAACCAGCATATTTGCAGCTTATCTGAAGACTTTCAAAACGTATTCCTGAAAACATTTGAAGTGAGAAATAAGTCAAGAACCTTTAAATTGGTTTTTATTTTGGATCAGTGTTCTTATAATTTTTTTTAGAAGTTTCCAGTTGCCTCATGTCAAGGCTGATGCCCCTGATTCACATAGGGAAAGCCTAGACTTAAACTGTATGCAAATAAGAAGGAGGCAACACGATGCTTGGGCTCTTGAAACCCAACACACCGAAGAGAAAACAAAGGTGAACTGCAATTTGAGGCTTAAGTAAATGTGCTGGAAATACTAATTACAATAAAACAGAAGCACATAAGAACTAAACTGGTTAAAAAATAATTTTAAGTCACTGCAGTTTTTTGTTGAACAGCTTTAAACGTAGAACCAAAAGTATCTGGAAAACCTAAAAAGAAAAGAAGCTTTTATGTGAGGTATAGCTGAAATCAATCACACCCGTTCACGTCACTGCATGTCAGCACCCAGTGCTGTATGACTGCAGTATATCACCATGCTCTTCATGTCACTGTCACCGTGTGTGATGAGTGTGTTCCACACGTGCCTCATGTTTTGCCACAGCAGGTGAGAGGATTACTCTTGAGGCTACACAGAGAGAAAATACAACACAAAAAAAAGCATGAAAGAGTGTGAATTGACCATAAAGTGCTGCCGCTCTGAAGGGATTAGAAGGGGTTAAATTGCAGGGTGTGATAAAGACTAGCAGACAAACTGCTGCTGTGCACACGTGTGCGTGTGTTTGTGAGAGAGATGTACAAATACCATGACCTACTGGAACCACATTGTCATTCTTGAAGAAGTGGATTTTTGTGTGTTTATGCTACTGGATATGTGTGTGTTTTTCAAGGAGTGTGTGTATGTAAGCGTGACACCCCAGAGACACCCCAATTACCACACCGAAAAAATATATAGAGAAGAAGCAAGATGTGTTTGTGTTCATGAGGGAGCGCTCGCGAGACAGGGAGAGTGAGGAATTGTTGCAAGTGTGCCGTTTAAGAGTGACTTAGTGGCTGTTAGGAGTGTAGCATGCAGCAGGAAGACTGTGCAAAGCCTCAGTTCATCATGACAAATGCAAACACTAGCACCGTGGCAGTCAAGTTTTGTTTGTTACCTTGGAAAGCTGAAAAAATAAAACACCCTCTTATCGTAAATTACAGGCTTGGATTCGTACATGTCCTATTGATGGATTTTTTTTATCAGCTTAAAATAGGTTGCCTTTTTAAACATCATTATACCACTGGCAAATTAGCTGTGGTGGCTTATTACGTTGTTCCTAAAAACAACAGAAACAGATGGTTTCCTCAGTCTCATGCTGTTGACGCGTTCCTTAATTAAAACCACGTTCCCCACACATCTTGTTGTTTTGTTGTATGGAAAAGGGTATATTTTTCCTTTGAGGGCATTCCTCAGTGCTCATTAACAACCACCAGAGCCCTCTGAATAATGCTTTCTTTATATTACAGGTTCACGCTAAGTCCAACAAATTTGATTATTTTAACTCTGAGAAGTAATGCCCCCTGACCTCTCTCGCTCTTGCTATGTTGGCACAGATGCTACTAAATACTACAATACCCATGAGCCTCACTGTTTATCACTTTTAAGAAGTCAGTCGAAAAGGATTTGGGGTGATCATTATGAATTCTGCAGCATGGCTCCAGAATTCATCTAAAATTATTGATGACTTTAGTACGGTGGCCCTGAGAGGTCAAACGCACTGCAACACTGCAATCTGCAGGTGGGCCACCGTACTTTAGGCTAATATTAGCCTTCACGCATGAGTCGACTTGCCTCCTTGCTATGGCGTTAGCTTGGGCCATTCTCTCTGATTGACCCCAGTGTGTGACTCAGGTTGTCTTGTGTTGGAGTGTCTGTTTCCTTGTGCGTTTTCGGGTTTCCCTTGAAGTGTTTCATGTCAGTTGATTTCCTGTTGTAGAGTTTTGTGTCTTGGATTTCTGCATCAGCCTGATTAAAGGTTTGTTTTCTGTTAGCTCAGTCTGCCTTTGGAGTTTGGGTCATCTGAAATTCATGATGCTGCTTGTGTTTCAAACTGTGCATGCCCCTGGAATGAGCAAAGTCTTTCACTCGAATTAACTTTGGACACAAGCAACAGACCTAAATATACAATTATAAGCTACTGTGTAAGTTGTTTAAATACAGAAAAATCCTTCAAATCCTCCAAACGCTAAATTGCACTGCTTATGTGCAACTTTCTTCTGTCTGTGTATTGGACTCCACATTATGTAGCAAATAAAACCCTGCTCGATTTGCACGTAAAATGCTCAACCTTTGTAACAAAGATCCCAATGCAGTGGTCTTAGGAATAAAAGGAGTACACAATATAGAGTATTACATGGTCCCCCTCCCCCCCCCCTCCCCCCATATTGCCGACACGCTCCTGCAGACATGACATATTCGAGCTGGCTTAAGATCAGACGAGCTCCGCAGTTATTACAAATTCCTAACAGTCCCCAGGCAATACTAGTCCTGTGTGGCTACAGGGTTCTGGGAGGTCTCCGACCATTTGCACCACTAAATACAATTTGTGTAATTTTGCACCTCTACACAAACTTTCAGCTTTAATTAAGTTGGTTTACAAAAACTGTTTACATTAATATCATTAGTGATTACTATTCCATTAAGCGCGTAGGAATTGAAGTCTTTTTTTCTCTCCTTTTTTATACACTTCCTTTATTTTCACAGGCTCAAAATTAATTGGAAAGTTGACCACTTTGGAGTTGTATGGGTTGTTCTGTCACTATTGCAAGACATTGAGCATTATTCTCTGTATATTGTTCACATATTTTTGGGGCTTGATTCGAGGGGGATTTCACCACTAACAGCTTGCACAACTGTGCGGCAATCATACTTTCAAACATCTCATTCTTGCTTTCTTTTCGCTCTGCTTTCCCATCTTGCCTGTGTTTGGCGGCCCCTGTTTGGCTTCTGGAAATGATTACGTACCAGACAGACCAATCAGATAAGGCCCCTACAGTGACTGCATAAGGTCATGGTTTAGGGTGAGATGTCACATTCCTCCCCTCTCTGATTAGATCCACTCTTCACACTGTTACACTGTAAACTGTCACAGCTGCGGGACTGCATTTGCACCGAAATCAAGCCCTTGCCTTACTACATCGTAATTGTTTCAAGAGGATACTTGGGTGATGTCATACTTGCAGACAACTCACTTCACAGGCAACTTTTGCATGATGTGCATTGTCACTGTTGCACACAGGGAGACAAGAGGGGCTGTGAATTGGAATTTGTTTTATGTGCAGCTGTTGTACTGAAATCCATTTTCCATTGCCAAAGTCAACCAAACCAAGTTGTGCCAGGCTAAGCTTGAACATGGCTAATGGAGCCATGGATTTTTATGTGTTTGTCCTGGTTCAGTGTTTCTGGCACTACATGCTTGGAGTCTCTGCACATTTTTTCCACATTTTGTAGGCTGGAAAAAGAGGCTACAGGGCCAGAGCAAGGGCTTTATACTACTGCACACACACATTTCTGTTCAAGCCCTGTGACCTGGGTTGACCTCTTCTCGTTGACACTTGCCCATCTGCACATGTGCCAGCTTCAGTCAGTTTTCAATACACAGTTTCAGTTACATCTCATTCAAAAATCAGCACAAAATCATTGGAGCAGCCTGATTGTTGACATTTGTGTGTTGATTAGGGCTTTACATTTATTGTTGCTGATGTTTTGTTTGTGCGAAATGTGTGCCTGCTGGCGAAAGACGATGTCAGCTACAATGATACGGTGAAGGGGGATTACTACTCAAATGCAGCGAGTATATCAACTCAAACATCTGGTTCCCTCTGAGTGTGAGTGAGCTGTAGACCTGAGTGTTACCCCACTCCAGAGGTCCTTCAGGGAAATGAATGGGGCTAATGCACAGAGAGGGGCTGACACAGCCAGATTAACAGATTTTTATCACCACAAATGGAACTTGTTTCGCTATCTTTAGAGCCTTCCTTTTTCACATAGTCACACAGGCATAATTAGTATGCTTCACATGAACGGCCCTTGTTTTCCCCCCTCTTTTCACAGTCTCTTGCTGTGTAAGGAGAGAGCTTTTTGGGCAGATGCTTCTGGTTTTAGTGTAGTGCATCTTTTTCAGCAAAACAAAAGTCACGGATACCTGGCTAAATTAACCAATGAAACACAACCAGGAGACTCATTATGTAAAAAAAAGTTTGTTAACTTTTCTGAAAATGTTTTAGTCATTCTTTAAAATGAGATTCCTATCCAAACATTTCATAATACTGATTATTCCAGAAATCTCTGTATGTCCATCCATCTGTTCTTTGCCTATCTTGAGAACTGTTCAAACTTGGTGGGCTTATTTTGGGGGACATGAGTAAGTGGATACAATGCCCAGTTTGATGCAGTTTGGAAAAGCAGCTCACATATTATTCAATTACATTTTATTTGTGTAGCCCCAAATTGCTTTATATTGTATATGTGTTTCCCTGTAGATTGACTGCTGCCTGCTCCACTCTGTGTGTAGTGCAGGGGCATGCATATACACACAAAGGTATGCTTGTTTGGCTGTCTCTGCAACCACATTGATTGACATCAGTGTGTCTCTTAAACCCTCAGTGCAACGTGCACATTTGCTCTAAAATGCTTGCAAAGATTGTCGGATAAGTGTACAGAATCGTTTTTATGATTTTATCTCATTTAATTTACCTTTTTGTCTTCGCTTTCCCATTAAAAATGTTTGCATGAGCAGTTCTTCAGAAAGCAGTAAGCCACAATCTGGCCCCTCAGCATGCCATGTTTTGGACTGTCTATACAAACTAATAGTAATTTTAATAATAATCAGGATTGCATTTTTTAATGAATGAGTTCTGAACTAATGCTGCACAATGTTTTACTTATTTATGTGCTCACATTTTGCATAGGCATATTTCTGCTTCCTGTTACATCTACATTTCCTTCTCTTCTTTCTTTTATTTTCATGCATTTTTATGACAGGACTGTTTTTGGGTTGAAGCTGAGCCATTCATCTAGCATTAAAAAAATGTGCAAGTGAATGTGTTAAAAACGTCTTACTGCTTTGTGATGGAAATGTTCAAAAAAGCGTATGGGGCCAGGCAAAAACAAATAAACAAATTGAGCCTGTGAGACGATAGCTGGTCATTGCCAAATTACAGCAACTGAAAAAAAAATGTTTCATGAATTGACTGAAAATGTTCCAAAGCCCTTGAAATTTGGGATGTGAGGCTTTTTGACGGAAGTTATCACTTCTCTAACACTGGCACCGGTAACGGATATATGTTCTCAAAACTGGAATATGGCCTCTCACTCTGTGCCAAGAAATCCTGGCAAATAAAACCAATGCTTGTTTCCAGATTGGTGGTTTCAGTAGCACAAACATATGGCAAAGGCAAAGTTGTCCTAAAGAAGAAACGGTCCAACTGAATCATTCAGCTGACTGTAAGTTATACCTAATTTGGAAGCTAAAGTGTTACAGGCAGACATCTAGTTTAAAAATGTTATTATAGTCAAAGTATCTTTGGCCAAAATGTGGAACCCTGAGTTTCACCTGATGTGAACAACTCTGTGGAGTTATGGCTGTAATTTGAACTTGGAAGGTCTACAGTAACTGCTCCTTGTACTTTTTAAAGTTGGCCTACCTCAGTTTTAGCTCGTCTTTAGTGTGAATGGCTGTATGTGCTAAAATAAGCTTGACCCTGAGTGGTGGAAGACTCAGGTCGGGATGTTGTCTGTGTTGTCGTTTTTCAACACCTGCGAGACTCATCAGAAGATACCAAATGTACCAAATGACCAAATATCACCAAATGCCATCCCCGCTTTTTCACCACATGGTGACATCCAGACAACATTGGTTGATAAACCAAGAAAACTTCAGGTAGCGCAGATCCCAAAAACGTCCCTTAACTACAGGTTTTGCATATTCATAAGAAGATATCTAATTATAGAGAATTAGGTATCTCTTTAAGAGTTCCAAGAACAACTTGTTTTAGTGGACTCTAACCTCATGAACTCCTCTGTTAAAACCGTCTCTCAGTGCCTCAGGGAGTCGTCCTTTCCAGGTTAAGAGTAGGTGGCATGTTTACAGTATTGGATTGCTCCCTTGGAGGAGGTCCACCGAGACACAATCCCTTCAGTCTCTGTCCCCCACCCTCCTCCTTCTTCCCTGTCTCTCTCCCATCAAGGCCTTTTTCATGATCTCACGCCCTCTCTGACCCTAAGGCCCAGGGGAGTCCTCTCCGCATGCCTGAAGGAAAAACAGTTTAACAGCAGTATTGCGAGGACGCTAGCTGTAACATAGCCTGACTGAATATTTATACAGCAGCAGCAGGTCGCTTTCTGTGGATGGATGATAAGAGCAACCCTGTCATTTTGCTGCTGAACACTATTTTCATTTTCCCAATGTGCTCCTGGCAGGAGCCGTACCAACTGGTCAACATTAACAGTGCCTAGGGTGTGTGTGTTTTTTCCACACTGACCCTCTTTATCGGTACTTTCAAAAAGCTAGAATTACTTTGGAAAAAGCCTTTTAGAAAGTTTGCCTTGACTCTCCTTTCTGCTTTCTGTCTTTATTATGTTGTCTCATGTGCACTTATCACTGCTTAAAGAAGAAAGCTTGTTATTATTACAATTGCTTAAAGAAGGGCAAGCAACAGTGACAACAGTCTGTACCTTATAATTTGACTGAAAGTGTTTTTTGGGGGGGAGTTGCGCGTGCTAGAATGATGTTTTCCGCACTTAAAGAAAAAGCAAATCGAAGGTGAGTTCCAGTACATCGCTGCTTTCAACGAGGACAGCTAACATATGTGGTTGATTATTTATGAACCCCTTTGGGCTTGTGTCTGCCAGAATCTACGCCGCACTGCTGCACCAATCTAAAATATGGCTTAAAGGTTAACAGGAGCAAGTCATGAATATCTATAGCTGAGTTACAGAAGTGCAACAAGCTGCTGGACGGCCTCCAGGTCCTCTAGATAAACATGCAGTCAGAGCATGGCGCGAAGGCTTTGGGTTAAGACAACAACAACTTCAGATTGTGGTGAGAAATCTAATTTGTGGCAGGGGAGCTTGAACTACATTTGTGAGACTGTGTAAAGGCCATGTGCTGCTACGATTAGGATGAGGATTTCTTTATAGTCATAGTGTTATCTGCAGTCTGGACAGTTTTTTAATGCCCAGTTATTTGATTATTTGCTTGAAATTCTAATCTACGTTCTAAATTCAGTGATTCGCACAGATTTAGATTCTATTCGTGGTGGGCGAGAGGCACGTGCTCACTTGCAGTTGTGTCCATTTGCATATGTATTTCCCTTTAGATGGCGTAAAGAAAGAGGGTTTCAACCACTGCAAACATGCTTCCTTGCAGTACTCTGAAATCCTGTGTAGGTCATGCTGTGCATCAGTTGAATATTGATTGGTTGACAAGTGGGCCAGAACAGGAAAGCGAGGGGTAGCGGTGTTCACCAGGAATGGAAGAAGCAAGAAAGAAAGTATGCTATGACTGCCGTTCTTGGCAGTGGGCAAAAGCAGTAAAAGTATCCCACACACGAGTTGTACCACATACTTTGTCCACTGCCTCCTTCAACAACAGATTCTCTCTGCAGGTAGATGGGCTGTCCACACAGTCACAGCAGACTGCCAGCATGCTGCCACTGTGGAACCATAATTGTTGAATAATATGGAAAATTAATTAATTAATTATTAACAAATGAATAGCTGGAAAAAAATCATCTACTTCTCTGTGTCTAATACTGCCAAGAAACATGCAACAGTTGTACTTGTTCTGCTTTGCAACTTGTGGAGGCTTGGACTAGCAGCAGGTAAACCAGTTCCTCACATGCCTGCAGGTTTATGTTACAGTAGAGTGGATCTCCTGAGCAGTAGGACAACCTTTGCCAGGTGGAGTCCAAGATGGTTTATGTTCACATCTCAGACTCTACAGAAAACGTGAGACGAGGTTGCAACCACTGAACTCACAAAATTGTTGCATGTCAGATAATAAATGGTAATTTAACAAATGACTTCTGACGTCTAACTGAGCAGCAATTAATATACCTAATTTCACAAGCCTGTGTGTAGACATGCTGTCTCTCACCCCAAACCAATTGCCCCTCCTCTCTCTGGTTCTGCTGGAGGTTTCTTCCTGTTAAAAGGGAGTTTTTCCTTGCCACTGTCACCAAGTGCTTGCTGCTAGGGGGTCGTCTGATTGTTGGGATTTTTCTTATTATTTTTACTTTAATATTTATAATATTAAGAGCCTTGAGACGAGCCGTGAGATGAGTTGTGATTTGGCGTTATATAAAGAAAAATTAAATTAAATTGAGGTGACGTTAATTAAATTAAATTAATTTAAACATGCTATTGAGCATTTTATAGAATATGATTAGTGTCTTACAAAAATGACAAACGAACTTTAAAAAGAAAGACCCAAAGGGAAAGTACTGCTGGACTGCTATGTATGATCGGGCTGCCAAAGTTCAAATGTGTTGCAAGAGTAACAAATTCCAAGAGTCATTTTTAAATTCTTCATTTACCTTTTTGTTTCTTTTTTGCTTTTAGCCCTTTTTGTTTGTCTGTATACTTTAATGAGGCAAATGGATACACATCATCTACAGTTGTAAGTGTAAAAACCTCCAGCTATAAATCTTGGACTGCTCATGACCTAGGTTTGAATATCTTCTCTGTCATTTGTTTCACTGTCCCAGTCATCAGACAGCAGTAATATCCACAATGATACTTTATTTACTCTTTATAGGAAAATGATTCTTCTACTTAACCGCAGAAAGGTCAGAGGTGAAGTTCAGCTACAGAACAGCAGCTGTGGAGGGATTTCACCAGTGGGTTCTTAATGATTTAGTCTTCAACTGGAGATCGTCATGCTGGACTGTCATTCACACCAATATCAGTTCCTCTTTCGTTCTTTCCAATTAAATGAGAATGAAAAGAACGTTCACACAATGGTTTAATCTGTTTCCCTGCTAAGCTGTGGCCCTAGCAGCAGCGCTGGAATGTTGTCAGGTCTTAGACGTTATAATCAGAACCAGATTCGGCAAGCCAGGATCCCGTCCAATCGCAATCAAGTTAAAGCAACGCCTCAAGAATTCGCCCCTCTTCCTCTGTGACTGTAACCTCACGTCAAGAAGTGTAGCTCCAGATTTGATTAGCAGTGGAATTGTAGCAGACACTTTCAGTGTTTCTTTGTAAGAGTCCTCCAAGTCAAAGCAAATTAGGCCCCAGCCCTCTGTTTGATGAGATTATTTCCCAGGGATCTCTCAAGGAAAAGAGGTCTGTTGTGGATTTAGTGTCAAATGTGAATGAAGTGTATTGTCTGCTTGTCCAAAATGTAAATGAGAAGATGGGTGGTGTGGAAATTTTCACATGAAGAGAATCAATTTTCCAATTGGAATTCACTTATAGCACGGCTGAGTTTTTCACCGTTCTGACACAGAGCTCTTGGCTCTCGCTCGTCAGGGCATCACTGGAACCACTTTGGCAGCCACCGCATCACAATTTATTACGACGGGAAGTGAGGGCGGGTTAGAAATATTCTTTGTGGACACTAATCATAGAAAAACATTCACTGAATGATTTTTTTTTTTTTTTGTCTGGAGCCACTTGAATTTTTTCTTTTTTTGTGACTTGGACAGAAAGCTGGAAGACATAATATTCGCCTCAGTTTACAGCTTGGACATCACTTTCTACATTGGTCTGTCTGTTTAATATTTGTATTAAAGTAGCATCGATGGTAGTGATTGATTTGTGTTTGAGATTTAAGAAATGCCTTTGGATTTAAAGATTTTTTTATTTAGAGATCGACTTTGTCTCTCTTGAATGCCTCTGCTTGCAAAAAGGAAAGGAAAAAAAAACAGGAAAACTTCCAAACCAGCCTAAAGAGTCCTCTTTTTGTATTACTGTGAAAAAGACCTTTGAGTTCCTCCTTTAAATATGAGTGCTAGTACTAATGAAACAAATGTATTCACACTGGTGTGATATCTAATCAAAATGTCACACGGGGATCATCTTAGGTTAAGTGCTTCTCAGTCTCCTTGAGACTGCCAGTTGGTACACTGCAGCATCTCAAACTAGCTCTACTAAATGTGGAAATACTGTAGGATTAATAGTTTGGGTGATGACCGATAATAGCTTTTAGTACTTTTATATCCTCCATAGAATATACTCCAGACGTCAACGTAACGTCATTCAAAAATTAACCTGAGAAGCTAAATGATAATCCACGCTTTTAGAACAGCGATGTAGTTGTGCATAATAAAGCCGTGTTGGTGTTGTTCCTATAACTTTATGATAAATCTCCCCGCACCATCACGGCCTGACCAGTCATGTTTTTGTGATGTCATAGCAATTTAAGGGAATAAACCACTCATGGGACCAATTTGCCTTTGGGGTTTTCAGCAAGAAAGCCAGGCTAGAAAGGCTTTTTAGTACATGATTATGTTGTTAAAGAGTCTATTTTACTGGGTAATGTTTTCTGGGTGTCGTGGTGGTTTGCACCACTGCCTCACAGCAAGAAGATCCTGGGTTTAAATCCACCATCTGCCCTGGGTAACAAAAAAAGGGTTTTAGCAGATTTTTGGACTAAACCAAAGTAAAGTGTAACTCAAACAATAATTTCATATTTATTTTTGGTCTCATGTGGAATAAAAGTGTTGGTGTCTTTCGCAGCAGTGCTGTGACAACCCTGAAATGTGATTGGTCAGTTGCAGTGTTGGTCGTGAAGCAGTATTACTGTAATGTTTTTAAAATGAATACAGTGAGGTCAGAACCAGTAAGACTGTATATTCAGACTGTTTTTTTTGTAAGACACAGCAACTAATTTAAATCTGCCACCTTGGGTTCAGTTACAATTAAAGTGCCATATGCTGATATGTGTGTGTGTGTGTGTGTTTGTGTGTGTGCAGATGGAAGAAGATGAAAGTTTGGATTTACTAACACGAAGGAGGCGCGCGAGGGGTTAAATGGTCTAGATTTAGATGAGCTCTTCCTCCATCTGATCTGAACTGCTGTGTGCACTTTAATAAGCACTTTCATTTATATTAAAGATGCAAATGTAGCCTTTACAGGGAGATTGATATGCATGGAGGAAGTGTGCGAGTGTATGTGTGTGCACCGCTTTATCAAGGTCCTCTGTTCATTAGCCTAGTGTAATTGTGTTAGCTGTGTTGCTGGCAGGGCGGGAAGAAAATATCTGTGTGTAAAGGTCACATCAGAGGAGAGATGACATACGGATAGATGACACACTCATGCACACATGACGTTCACGCACATACTGCCGTCCGCATCCGCCAAACATCTACAGCGAGACGCACACAGCCACATTCTCAGATGGAGACAGCTTTGGCTGTGGCTGCTAGTGTGTTTTGCCCTAAGGTATGCATATGTCTTTGAGTGTGTGTGTGTGTGTGTGTGTGGTGTGTGTGTGTAGGTGTAGGTATGTGTAGGTGTGTGAGTGGCTGCTCCAAGTGGCAGTGTTTAATCAAGTGTGATATTCCTCCTCTCTAAGCTTGGCATCTGCAGTGTAGGCAGCAGAAAGAGCAGATAAATTATCTCCTGTGGTGTGTGTGGTGCTCATAGGATTTCTTTTTTTTTTTTCACGAGTCTATGACTGTCATTCCGCTGGTTTTTGTAGACCTATGCAGCATTCGATCATATTATGAGATGAAAAACCAGAATGCAGTCAAAGAAATCTCGCTGTCTACACATACAGGCTTTGAAGACAGGATTAGAATCATAAATAGCAACAGAAATGACAGTGAGAGCGCACATATACATAAACCTATCCCCAAATAACTTCCTTCCAGTTAGTGGGTGTGAGAGCCCTCTTACGTGATGAAGTGCGCGGCTTGTTTGTGCCGTGTAAAATGAAATAAAATAACTTTTCCGTTTGGGCGAGTAGTTGACACGTTATACCGGTTAGGATCACACTATTTCCTGCCTGTGCGTGGGTATATAATTGTGGCTCTTCAGAATGGATATGTGCAATATTAACTATCCTTATGATAGAAGTTCTTAATCATTTAAAAAGGTGCAATCAGAAATTTTCGTGACTTCTCTAATAAAAGGGAAAATGTAATTTAAATTCGGCCTTATGTCCCATTGCTTCGATCACCACCAGGAACTTCCTTTCTTATCCTTTGCATCGGTCCATATTTATTTGCCATGGTGGGGGTGGAGAGACGTCGCTGTTACGGCCTCCGGCCTTCCTTTAAGGAAATCCAAGCGTGCCAGGACCCACAGACGATTGGCTGGCTGGGGACCCGGGGGGTTGCACCTCCGGGGAAAAGGACCAATCAGCGACTGATTGTACTCACATGCTTCTGTCTGTGAGCCTTGCTTGTGAAACTGTTTAAGGTGTGGAATTTTTTTTAATAGTGTTTGGTTGTGTTACTGCCCGTGAGGCTAGCTTTATTTTCTACTCGTACGTGAACCTGTTATTTTCTTTCTTCATCTGTAGATAAAACTGTGCCCTGACTGATCTCCCTCATGTGGGTCATTTATGTTACCTCCCATGTCCCCTAGCAGAGCCTGGTCGTAACAGTCGCTGACTGATCTTTAGGCCTGTGTGAGTGAAGACTAAGAAGGAACTTATAGATGGAGACTTATACAATATCAGTAAGCCAAGCAGTGTAATCATGGCAGGACTGTAATCATTTGTTGGCCTTATTTTTGCTCTTAAGTCGTAGTTAGCTGCAGAACAGAAGGGAATTTAGTACCTAACTTAAAGAGACTTGCTTAAAAAAAGGTATAAGCCAGAGGTGCAGTATTGCATGAGGTGAATAAGACAGGTGTTTTGTCTTGGCCTAAACATAAAGAAATACTGTAGTTTGGGTTCCAGATCTGATTATGTGTAAAACCATAAAGCAGAGAGAAAGCCACAATAAAGCGGTGAAATGAAAACTTTCTCTTTAGTCTGCAGGACAGCAGCTGCTGCTGCAGGACATCTCCAAAATCTATCTGCTATTTTTCACAGTTTTATTCATCAGCTTGATTTTCTTTTTAGGAGCATAAAGGACATTCAAAGGGTGGTTAGTGACCTGCCAGAGTGGCTGATGGAGTAGGTAATTATCAAAATTTACCAGTATTTGGCTCATTGCTGCTGTTAATTTTTCAAGTAACTATTCTTCGCAGCCAAAAGGCTTTTATCATGATTATCAGCAGCAGCAGTTATTTTAACCTCTTAGCACCTCTTTAAATGATTGAAACATTCTGACTGTGTTCAGAGCAGCTCCGAAAGCAAAGTGGACGTGCTACTTCAATTGGCCATTACGTTATGATTGAACCCATAGATAGGTTCACTGTCAAGTCACAGCACTCGTTTTCTGTTATTTCCATGAAAATGAGGCTGTTATCGCCTGCATTTGAAGCCTCACGTATAAAATCTTCGCATTGATGATCAACTTATAGATACTGATGTTTGTAAGAGTTTTTAGTGCAGAGCAGTGTGCTCAGACTGCTGTGCCACAATAATGCAGAGCTGACAGATTGGATGGTTGGTGTCCTGGGGTTTTACATATTAAAATATTATTTTTCCAAAACACTTAAGACGTCACTGGAAATTTGGAAAGATTGACCATGTGCTGATACAATAAAGCTGACAAGGTAGAGCTGGAGAAACCACCTCCATCATCTGCAGGGGTATACCAGGGGAACTGTCAGAGAGATGGAATTTAGGCTTACAATAAAAACAGAAGCACCGGCGTGCAAGTTTGACTTCTCTGTAAATTAGCTCGTACACAACGGACAGCTTAATGCATCTCTATGGTCACAGTGAGCGTGCAGCTAAGGTCACAGAGCCTATAAATGATAAAACTGCAGCAGCTTAAAAGAAACAGTGTGCACACTTGGGCAAACAGTATTACATCAGTCACAGAGTTTGGTTTTAGTTCTTCAGCTGCTGGTAATATTGTAGGATTGGTGATGATGCATATTTATCAGACATGTCTCAACAACTTCTGGTTAGATTCTCATTAAGCTTCAGGTGGACATTTGTGGTTGCCAACAATGACATTTCTGGTCTCAACAAGTGCACTGCATGGACAAAGGTTCTGAGCCACTTCTCTGTATGTTTTCGGCCTTTTCAGTCCCATTGTCACAGGTAAATAAAGTCAGGCACCTAGTATTTTAGCTTTCTGACTATAGCATTTATTTCAAAGAACCACTGTGGTTAAGTGTGCAGAGCCTTTAGCATGGTTGTATACTCGCCGTTATGGTTTAAAGAGAGTCTAAAATGCCGATTTTTATGGCAGTGAATCAACTGAAGATATTCAAACAACAGGACAAAGTGACACTTGCTCATGAACCTATCTGCCATCTAACACTGCAGCTCCTCTTAGCTTTGCAGAAGTGAGGGGATGCTTTCAGCACTCTAACATATTACTGGAAACCGAAAACAGAGCTCAGAGGACAGCTAATATGGGATTATTGGATCGGAAACAAAAACAACATTATGTTTAACCCTGTCTGTCACAATAATTCCAGTATTATAAATATATAGTAAGCATGCACTGGTTGAGCAAAATAGGCTAGAAAGACCGCATCTATAATATAACTGTGGTAATAATTGCACCTGTGCTTTGGTGCATTATGTAATTATAGTTAATGGTATCGGAGTATTTACTTTCAAAGTCCTTAAAATGAAAATATACCTTGATAATGATTATTATCATTATTATTAATATTATTCTCAGACTCATACAGAACAGGTGTTGCCACATCAGTGTGTTTAAATTTCTGCCCTGCTAATGACAACTGAACATTTGTACTAACAACCCCAGTTTATTGCATGTGTTATGGCACTGCCGCAACAATAAAACAGGTTTCTATTGCAGTTTGGATATAAAGTCTCTCAACCAGGATGGATGGTGATATCCATCTTGCCTCTAGATATAAAACTACAGTACGCACATACTTTCCCATCTGCCTCCCTATACATAGACCCATTAGCAACTTTGTATAATGTTTTCTTCCTTCTTCGATTTTCTTTATGCCGTTGTTTCTGTAGTCTGTCCTTTATTTCTACATGCATGTACATACACATACACACACTCAAGCGCACTGATTTTCAGAGTTCAAATGAATGGCCCGTGCAGTTTCTTTCTTTTGTTTTCTCTTTCCCCCCCATCTCCATCCTTGATCGCTCTCTCCCGCTCATTTTCTTAAACTGCAAAATTGCTGTTCTGCTGTTGGGAGCCAGCTTCGATTATCTGCGGCAAATTCTCTGATAAAGAACAGTGTTTCTGGGCCTATTCAAGCCCTTAAAGCCCCTCTAAATGGCTTTAGCTGCAGGGTCCCCTCTTTGGAGACTATAAACATACACATACGCACACTCCATGCAGTGATTTCAACACCCATCGTGGGAATAATCCAACTGCAGAGTCATTTTTTTTCTTTTTTTTTCTTTTTTTATTATTAAAGGCTTGTCAGCACATAAAAATACCTGTATCTTGCTCTCTCTGACATTTCTATCCACTCAAGCATCTGTTAATACCCTGCTGCTGGACAGTAGTCTGTGTGCCTGCCGCATGTAGGATGCCAGGTCATGCTAGAATTATTTTCTGTTCACAAGAGAGGAAATGTTGGTGTTTTGTATTAAAGGAGACCGTAATCTTAACACAAAGGACAGGATGTGTCATTTCCTCACAGAAGCCCAGGTTGCTTTAATAGTAGCCTTTAGCTGGATAATCAAGCACAGTAATAACATGGTCACCAAAACCATTTGTTAGTAGTTTTGGCACTGGTGCAAAGTCCTGCTGGAAAAGGAAATCACCTCTTCCAAAAAGGTTGTCCATAGATGGAAGCATGAAGTGACCTAAAATCTCCTGGTAGACGACTGCGTTGACTTTGCACCACCACCAATGCCAGCACATGACAGAGCATCACAGAGTCCAGTTACTTCATATGGACTTCAAACACCTTGGATTCTTGGACCCTGAATCTAAAGCCTTGATTTCCAAATGAAGTGCCAGATTTTCTTTCATTTAAAAAGAGAATTTTAAACCACTGAGAAACAACCCAGTTCTATTTCTTCTTATCCCAGGTATAGCTCTTCTGACTTAAATTTTGATATTAGGAATCTGACCATTTTAGTCCCTTTCCTGAATGCAATTCAATTCAATTCAGTTCAATTCAATTTTATTTATATAGCACCAAATCACAACAAAAGTCGCCTCAAGGTGCTTCATAGATACGGAGAAAAACCCAACAATCATATGACCCCCTATGAGCAAGCACTTTGGCAACAGTGGGAAGAAAAAACTCCCTGGTTCTGCTGGAAGAAACCTCCAGCAGAACCAGGCTCAGGGAGGGGCGGGGCCATCTGCTGCGACCGTTTAGGGCGAGAGAAGGAAGACAGGACAAAAGACATGCTGTGGAAGAGAGACAGAGATTAATAACAGATATGAGTCAATGCAGAGAGGTCTATTAACACATAGTGAGTGAGAAAGGTGACTGGAAAGGAAAAACTCAATGCATCATGGGAATCCCCGGCAGCCTACGTCTATTGCAGCATAACTAAGGGAGGATTCAGGGTCACCTGGTCCAGCCCTAACTATATGCTTTAGCAAAATGGAAAGTCTTAAGCCCAATCTTGAAAGTAGAGATAGTGTCTGTCTCCTGAATCCAAGCTGGAAGCTGGAAGCTAATTATTTAAGACCTTGTATGTGAGCAGCAGGATTTTGAATTCAATTCTGGATTTAACAGGAAGCCAATGAAGGGAAGCCAAAAACAGGAGAAATATGCTCTCTCTTTCTAGTCCCTGTCAGAACTCTTGCTGCAGCATTTTGGATAAGCTGAAGGCTTTTCAGTGAGTTTTTTGGACATCCTGATAATAATGAATTACAGTAGTCCAGCCTGGAAGTAGTTTTTCAGCGTCATTCTGAGACAGGATATTTCTAACTTTAGAGATGTTGCGCAAATGGAAGAAAGCAGTCTTACATATTTGTTTAATATGTGCGTTGAAGGACATATCCTGGTCAAAAATGACTCCAAGGTTCCTCGCAGCGTTACTGGAGGCCAAGGTAATGCCATCCAGAGTAAGAATCTGGTTAGATACCATATTTCTAAGCTTTTCAGGGCCAAGTACAATAACCTCAGTTTTATCTGAATTAAGAAGCAGAAAGTTAGCGGCCATCCAGGTCTTTATGTCTTGAAGACATTCCTGCAGTTTAACTAATTGGTGTGTGTTATCTGGCTTCATAGATAGATAGAGCTGGGTGTCATCTGCATAGCAGTGAAAATGTATGCTATGTCTTCTAATGATGCTGCCTAAGGGAAGCATGTATAATGTAAACAGAATTGGTCCTAGCACTGAACCCTGTGGAACTCCATAATTAACCTCAGTGTGTGAAGAGGACTCGCCATTTACATGTACAAATTGGAGTCTATTAGATAGACTGAAGACACCTGTGTGAGGCAACTCTTCATGCTCTCACACCTGCCTTAAGAGTTTGAAAACAGAAGGCAACAGGACTTCTTTTAGTGACAAAAACCGATTCATCCCAATGACAAAACTCCCAAATGCAAGCTAAACAACATAGTATATGCTGTGCTGTAAAGTAAGGAGTGACCGTATGTCAGCACTGGAGAAACCAAACGGCCATTCCACAAATACATGGCACAACATAGAAGAGCCACCTCGAGCATACAAGACTCAGCTGTACACTTAGACCTAAAGGACAAAGGATTGTAGTGTTCTTATTTTGGACCTAGAAGACAGGTTTTTTTGACAGAGGACTACAAGAGGCCATGGAGTGAATTATGAACTACCTACAATACAGTCTTGATATCTCTTCCTAGGGACTTTAACCTCCATTCACATCTTACTCTAGGTGACCTCAATAGGTCACATGATAGGGTAGGGTCAATCTCACAGTGGTTTTACCTTTAATCCCTGGTGATGGTTATGACCCCTGTTTTTTTTTCTTCAAAATTTGGTTAATGTGTCAACATGATATAGTGGGTCAATGACCCTCAGGACCACCTCCAAAGGGGACAACCCCCATCAGGGGTTAAATACCTGGGACTCTCCACTATTTTGCTTTTAGAACTGAGGAAGCCTCTTGGACGAGGGGCAAAACATCTTCACAAACTTAAAGAAGTCCATTTGCCATCTCTTTTCATGCTTTTACGTCTACCATGACTGGATGAGTAAGAACATACACAGACAAATGACACCAGCCTCAGTCCATCCTTTGTGGAGCTCTCCCAAATTCTTGAATCGAGCATTTGTTGATGATCTCAAAGCTGCGGTCATCCCTGTCCCATCTGTACATTTTCCTGCCACATTTTTAACATGATTCGATATAGCACTCTGCAAACAGCCTGCCTTTTTCAGCAAAGACCTGCGGCATATCCCCTTTTTGGATGGTGTCAGTGATCACCATCTGGGCAAGCGACAAGTCAGCAGTTTTACCTATGTTGTGGTTGTTTGTGATGAAATGGAGTGAGAGATACAGAGTATTCATACTGTTTAAGCAATAACCGTCAAAGTTAACAGAAAAATGGCATTTTCACTTTAAAATGCAGTGAATATAGAATATATGAAAAAATACAAAGAATTTTTCATTGATATTCTAATTATTTGAGATGATTTTTTTAAGCCAAACTAACCCTCAGAGCTGACCTCCAAAAGATTCGGTTGGGTTATCAGGCATGATCCAATAGCCCTGTGTTAATATGTGCTAAATCATCATATTGATGCTCCTCCAGGATCAACATTGCAACTGATAAATGATATCTAAGCATTCAGTTAGCATTAGCCAATAAGTTAGCAAATTTATTAAAAAGTACATTTGGCTAACAGAAACCCTAGCTTAATCATATATTTATTATGTTGTACAAATTAATAAATAAAACAACTGCAATGCTAACGATTTGTTTATTTGTAAACAAAGACATGTTTTTCTATGCTGTGCTATGCAACAATCATCATGAACCAGCATTATTTTCATGTTGCAGGAACAACGCCAACATGGTGGTATCAGCTGTCTTGCTTAACGTCAGAGAAACTGAACTGGACTGAACCTTAACCGCTGGGGCCAAGTATGAGTAATAACTAGAAGAGACAATTTAAAGGGTTTGTAATTTATGCAAAATATTAATAATGCTTAAAAGCCTAGAGGAAGATTTCATCATTTTTTAAAAGACTGTGTAGTTTCTCCTCATTAGCTATGCATTATCTTTGTGATCCAGCCCATGCACATGACCTCAACAACAGAAGCGAGATCTATGAAAAACAAATCAACACAAAAATAACAAAAAAAACCCCCAAACTGCTGTTTTTGTTTGTTTGTACTTGTGTGTAAGTAGTTTGAATTGCTGCTCTGCCTCTACCCTCCACCTTTTTGTTTCAAGGACAGTACTAGAAAACTAGTGCGGGGAAACACTCGCGTACAAACATCAGGTACCAGTTGATGGATCTGAATGTTTTTAACAACAAAGAGGTGTTGACACACTCGTACCTTCCACGGGCAAAAAGTTGCTGTTGACATTTCTGCAAGAATCCATAAAAAAAAAAGAAAACATTGACTTTTCATGTTGTTGTAGTGGAGTAGATTGTAGTGTTTTTGTATTATTTTTTTTTATTGTTTTTTGGGGGATGTGTGACATGACAATCAGAAACTCAACAATGTTTAATAAAACATATTTTACTCTAAATCATTTTAATGGATGAGCTGCATGTCACCAAACAACCATTACGGTTCATTTTTCCCCCTCCGGGCCTGCAGTAATTTTATGGCCAGCTGTAAACTAATGCATTATGTACTTTAATCAAAACAATAGAGCATGTCCTCTCCTTTATCAGGTTACACTAATGTTCAGAAAACAACTGTAAAAAGCATAGGTAACATTTTTCCCCCCCTACTCACAGCTTTATAATAGGTGTTTTAATTTGAGAGGCATGACCCACCTTTCCCCTTGACTGGGAAAACTATCACTGCATTGCTACACTCATCATCACCCACCCCACCGACATGTATAAAATTAATAGTGAGTGCTTCCCTTAATGGGTGTGTGTCTGGCCCAGTGAGAGTAGCAATCCACTCACAAATGACACAGGTTGAAATAAAATTGACACCACAAAAAAATGTAAAGAGGGCTTTTAATATTACTCTGCTTACATACAGCGTTTTTTTTAATCTTTGGTGTTTAAGGTATAACTTTGTGCAAGTTATTGTGGGCAGAATTGATATAAATGTAGCTGAGGTGATTTGCGCGTTTGCTCCTTTTGAACAAAAGTGCGGAACAGTTGTCAGGATTTCATTTTATCTGGAAAAAATCCTTAAACCCTTTCCATTCTGGCGAGCTTGGGGGAGACAGAGCGAGTGTATTGTAGGCGAGACTCAGTCAGATTAAGAATGATTAAGGCTCATCCACTCAGCTCTGCTCGCTGTGGATTCCCACTGCACTTTCTGAAAGAGTGATGGCTGATCTGCACCTGTCAGCTTGAAAAATAAGCGCGTGTGAGCGAGTCTTTGTATCTGTGGGCGTGCAAGCGGGAGTTTGTCTGCCTGTATCTCTGGCTGTGTTTATGCAAGTGTGTGTTTTTCCCCAGGAGATTTACGCCTTCCTGCGTCTGTTTGAGTGTGCCTGTGTGTTTGTGTGTGCTCCCTAAAAAAAAAGTATACTTAGAATGCAACTTTTACCTAAGCTTCTGTTTCCATGTGTGCGTGAACAGCTTTTTATGAATGAAGTCAAATTACTGCGCTGCCTGCTTCATCCTTCTCATCATCTCATTTAGATTGTTAGAATCAAATTTTCTGTGTGTGTGTGTGCGTATGTAATAAACTGTGTTAAACCACAGAGATGTATTTTCTTAATTTTTAATTGATTTCTATATAACTAAAGGATGTTAATGTGTGTGTGCAGTGTGAAGCCACCTCTCTATCGGTTTGCTTTCTTTTGTGTTGTGTGTGTGTGCATGCAGCTGTCTGTGAGGTCAGTGTGTCTGTTGTGGAATGCGGCTGTAAATGAACCACTGTGTCCCCACTGCATGGTGCAGCAGCCCACATGTGCACACACACACACAGAGTCTGACCCACATTCTCTTTATACTCACACAAACACGTCTTTTGGGGGAATTCATGTATGAATCTAGGTTTTGCAGTCCTGGAACAGTTAGATTATCTTATATTAGCCAGTGCCCAGTACCATCCATCCATCCACCCAATTTCTCCGCTTATCCAATTCAGGGTCACAGTGGACCTGTAATAGAGCGAGAGCCGGTGTACACCCTTGGTAGGTCACCAGTCTGTCATATGGCTAACGCATAGAGAACCATTCGTGTTCCCATTCACGACTATGACTAATTTAGAGTCACCATTTCCTCTAACATGTAGGTGTTTGGACTGTTTGAGTCCAGTTTACAAGAAGAGAACCCACAAAAGCACAGGGAGAACATGCAAACTTCACACAGAAAGGTGGATTCGAATCCAGAACTTTCTTGCTGTGAGGCAAATCCAGCAATTTGATTCTGTATTATAATGACAACCAATACAATGCTGGATCTAAATATTTTAGATGTCATGACATATACAGTAGTACTGGTTTTGGCATCATCCATTTGTTTTTTCATACGAAACAAAACACGATATTTATCCGTTTTTTATCCTATGTTTGGTTTCATTTCTGCAATCACAGTTATCATTACTGGCAGATATAGCAGTGGCACGTTGAGAGAAAACAACATTACCAATAAATACTGTTCAGTGAAATACATGGCTAACTCCCTCCCTTCCTACTGGTCTTTCTTTATATCTGTCCATCTGTTGAAAACCAGGAAAGGAGGATGTGAGTCGACTACAGTCTGCAGTATTAGTACTTGTCAATATTACGACTTTTGGAAAATGGATTCCAAATAGAAATCTCCTCACGTTCACAAGTGTGTCCGTCTCCTATCCCTCTTCTCACATCTCCTCCTCTGCTGTCCTTACCTGACCTGTACTGTGACTGTAATTTTGCTACCATCTGTTGCAATAAGCGTGGAGTTTTTTTTTTTTTTTTTTTTTTTTACTTTAAAAGATCCCATCAGATTTTCTAAGCATAGGCTGATTGTGTCTACCTTGACATATCTAAAAGAAAATCAGTTGGTGTGCTCATTTATGATGGCTTACCATTGACTTTTGCATATGACATACCCGTTCACATTGTCAGTACTTTAAGTACTGTCAGGTATTTATTAAGGGGGCTCCCTTATTCACAAGAGGTCACCACAGCAGATGTGTCTACATGTTTGATTTGCCAGAGATTTTATGCCAACTGTCCTTCCTGACACAAACCTCACATTTATCCGGTCTTGGGGCTGAAACTAGGAGTACACAACCGTATGAATCCCTGAGTTTGGCTCTGTGTCTCCTCTTGGAATTAAACCAGGAATCTTCTTTATTAAATACTATCGCTTTGGCATAAAATCTGATTTCACTTCAGAGTGAAATCACTAGCATCTTTTTATTTGCTGCATGGAGCTCGCATTATATTTTATTGTTTAATAATTAATTACATCAAGTCTTAGCAATGCAACTCATTTGGATGAGGCATCTTTCATCATTAATTTCAGCCTCCATATATGAAGTGTAAAATTGACATCAAATGACTTACTTTTTCACAAAAAATGTATATACGAGATTTAAAAAAATACCTTAAACAAGTTCTATTTCTATTGTCCCATACGGGGCAACACCTTAGGATTGCAATGGAAAATTCCCACATTAGCTCTCTTGTGTGTAACCATGGTAAACAGTTTTCTGTTGAGTTTGTGGCCTCAATTTTTTCCAAGTCTCATCCAATCAGAGATGAAAATTAAACCCCCTTGAAAGTCAAAGGGAAACAAAACAGCTGGGTATGTTTTATCCTGTGATTAACAACAGCATGCTGTATTCCACTATTTCTCCTCAGGCCTTCGCTCAAAGTTTCACAAAGGAACTTTACTAAAGAATAGGTGACATTACTGTGGTTACATCATTTATGGGGGAAGGGAACTAGAAAAACTGTGTCCATGGGATAGGAAGTTCTATATTTGACAATACAAACCACCAGACTTATGTAATATTACTGCAGCAATTGTTGTCTTATTCGTCAAATTTAAAGCAGCAGTTGAGATCTGTTAATGTGAATATTAGCATGAGAAACTGTTCAAGAAAAGTCTACTCTTCACTTAGCCCAGACACTGTGGTCTGTGCCCCCCACAAGCCAGAAAAACAGCTCCTCCTGCATCGAAGTGGTTGCCTACTCATGATTTGTGAGTTAGGTTGAACAAAGTCTCTCCTAATTAGGTCCCCTTCAGGTTCTCCAGGTTAAACGTCTTGATTAGCTCCGAACTCTATGAAAGCTAAATTCCAAATAACTTCAGGTGTAAAAGTGAATGAAACTTTTTGGAGTTAGACGTAAACCCCATTTAAACTGTAGCAACCCGATTATGGTGACGTGATTATAAGTTGAAATCCAAACCTCTGGGCTCACGTCCTTTAATCAACAAGGTAATAAATGTAGGTCAAGTTTCCAAGCAGCTCAGTCCAACTCCAATGTTTTCTTTCTCTATGGCTCTTTGTCCAGAAAAAAAGTGTTTAAATTGGAAAAGGTATCTGTATAAATGTTTATACTTTGCCTGAGGTTTTCAAAGTTTCATTATGTATGCCTTGTGTACGTATTGTACAGTTCACATATAAGCTGACGCGTGTGGATGACTGTTTGACAAGTAATTAAGATGGACCAGATGCAGAATACGCTCACACATATACAAACAGACTCGCACGAAGCGAGGCCGGCAGGCATGAATGTGAGCTCCATGCTGAAGAAGTGGTGTGTATAAATTTGCTTAAGTGTTTGGCTTAGGTCTGTGGCTGTGTGTGCAATCGATGTGCCAACAGCAATAAATCAACTCGGGGCAGACCTGAATGCCTCAACAGCTTCATCTGACGTGGCAGGTGGGCTTGGGGATAGCCCTGACACAAAAACGTGCACACGTTTAGAGGTGAAGGCCTTTATCAGATGAGATGCTGATCAGCTTCAAAGAATTAATGATGCGATATATCAGGTGATATATCAAGTGCCATATTTTCCTGATTAGAGGTGGCTTTAAATGATGAACAACAAGAACACCAGATAGTATTTTGCGTCACTTTAGAAGCTTGGGCTTTAGTATGGAGTTGCAAATGCCTTTTGCCAGCAGACTCCAGTGATGCACAGGTAGTGTCGATAAACACTCTGTACAAGTTTGTTGGTCTTAAGCTTTTAATTTCCCCAGGTGTGGATGTCCCAGCAAGTTTACCCCAAGGTCAGACTGTGCAATGCTCAGAGAAAATACAAAAAAGCCCCAGAGCTGCACCTCAGGCTCTACCAACTTCACTTTAGCACATTAAATGTTAAAACTAATTTACTGTACAGCATTACCAGGAGATCTAAAAAGAACACAGTAACATAGCTTAGGTTTGCAACGTTACATGTGAACAAACCACCACTTCTGGAACAATGTCCTTTGATTGGGTGCTACTAAAGTGGAGATGTTTGGCCCTAACGCACTGAACTCTGTTTGGTGAAAACCAAATGCAGCATATCAGCCTAACTGCTTTATTACCTACTAAGCACGGTGGTGGAGGTGTAATGATTTGGGCTTGTTTTCCATCCACAGAATCATGAACTCTTCTGTGCTCCAAATTCAGCCAAATTGGGTCAATGGTAGGGCTGGGCCATATTATACCTTTCACAGTAATACCGGTACAATTTTAAGCAATGATAAGAAAATTAAATATCGCGATAGAATATGGGTAAAACGCGTAGGCGCAGTGTTTGTGTTTTCAAACGCTCATACGCACATGGCGGAAAAAGCATGGCAGCGACGGAGAATGAGAAGGGCGAAAGCAGATTGTTGAATGAAACAGATGAACCAGAATTGGTTTGTGAAAATTGCGCAACTTCAGTGGTGTGGAACTGGTTTGGTTTTCGTCCATCACCAAAACACAATTTTTTGTAGAACATGCCACGTCGTGGCAGAAAGCAGAACCAACAAGTCCTCCCTGTAAGAACAGCTGCTTGTTTAAGTGAAAATAAATTGATGGGTTTTTTGCACTAATAGAGTTGTGGAGTTGTAAAGTATTTTGTCTCGTGCCAGTTATATCTTTATCGCAAATTTTCAAATATGTATCATGATAAATATTTTGGGTCATATTGCCCTACCCTAGCCAACAGGACAATGGTTCTAAGCACATCAGCAAATCTACAACATAATGGCTAAAAAAGAAAAGAAACATGGTGCTGCAATGGCTAGGTCAAAGTTCAGACCTCAACCTGACGGAAATGCTGGCAAACATTTCAGTCAGACATGTAAACAGACATGTGCAGCTTAAATCTATAAAATAAGTGCAAAAATCGAAATTGTAAAATTTGTGAAAAATAAACATTCACAAAATACAATAGCCATATAAAAGAGTGACAGAGACATGAATTGGGAGGCAACAAAGGAAGAAAAATTGGTTTCACATCAGTTTACTCTGTCGCATTTTTCTTTTATCATTTGTGAATCCATATTCATATTTCTAGCAAACTTACCTCTTAATAACTGCTATTTTCTTCTTTTGATCTAATTCCAACATAAAAGAAAATACTTTCAAATCACTACCTTGTGTTTTTCAGTTCATGCGTTCCTCTTTCCTCTCATCTTTTTGTCCCAGTTTAGTCAAACAGCGCCTGTAATCATCAGCACTCAGCTCCGCTGGCTATTGAAGCAATACGGCCACAGAGTTCACATGTGCTGTGTGGTTTTCACTTATTAATAGAATGTGTAAAGTACATCAGAGAAGGTGAGACAAAAATGTTCAACAATAACCGCACATTCTTATGTTGTCATTTAGTATAGCATGCAAGTCTTCTCCTTTCTCTTAAAGTGTTTGTGTATTATGATAAAGTGCACGCGCGGTGCCTGACTGCATGTGGGAAGGTTCGTTTTATGTCACTTAAGTTTACATGTGTGAGGGTATGCGGCACGATGAAGTCAATGAGGTCTGTGATAGGGTTTAGAAATGCTTTTGACCGCGTACTGTATGTGTGTGTTATATGTTCACATTTTTTTTATGTGTCCAGGATGCTAACAGTGGGTTTATTGTCCTGATGGGACAGGCAACAGCATCGTCATCTGGGCCACTGTAATCATGGCTGGGCAGGAGATGAAAGACACTATTGACAAGAAGTGTCTGAGAGAAGAGAGAGAGAGGGAGAGGAATGTAATGAAAGGGAGAAATAAGGAACAGCGGCAGAAACAGGAGACGAGAATAGTTTGCTGTCCAAACTCCATTATGAAACAAGCCTTCGCTTTGTTCTCTGCATGAACTAATGAAAAGAAAATTGAACAGTACTGTATGTGGTTAGCCTTTGAACCGCTATTTTGTTTTTGTGCTGGTTAGTCTGACAGACATTGCATATCCATATCCATACCCCTCATTGGTTTGAGGGCTACAGTTATAATGCTCCAAGCTTGGGATCTAAACTGGCCTCATCTTGGGTTTTCTCTGACATTGCTTGGAGGGGTTGTGCTCAGTTACCTGCTAATGCTAGCATTAGCTAGCTAGTGTGGTTAGCAAAGCAACCGTGTGATTCACTGTGATTTTAATAAGATAGCTAGCAAAAAAGTAGTAATAAAAATAATGGATGTGTTGTGAAATACACGCGACTCAAATTTCAACTTATTAAGTTGACCTTAAAGAACTTTCTTGGATGTAAGGCAAATTTTAATGGTTTGTTAGCATGACCCCATGACCGCCACAAAGTTTTATCAGAACTCAAAACATTTTGAGCTACCTTGATCAATTTTAAACTGATCAATTACATTAAAATTTAATCTCCTACAATTTGAATGAATAGGGAAAATATCTATAGAGACCAAATTGATTTTTCTAGCAGGCTGAAACCATGTTGGGGTTTGCTTTGAAGTTGTTTTGTTTGTTTGTTTTTGGTAGAACGTTTAAACTTCTCCTTTTGGAACAAACCTCAGTTGACCAGTTGAAGAACTTCGCAATTTTTTTTAAAACTTCTGCTGTTGTTTCATTTTGCAGTTTGCTTGTACTTTGTGCGGCCATGAATTGTCACTTTTCCTATCACTTCTGTGCTTTTTGCAGGGTTTTGATATGTCACTTATATTTTGTATGAGCACAGTGTTGCTGGGGCAACATGGATTTTTTTTACAGCATCCCGTTTGACCACTATGACAAAACTGGCAGTAAGCTGACTCTGCAGTGCCGTCAAGCACTACAAGCGTATCCCTTCTTGAACTGCACCAATCATTTCCAGTGACGTTACACAGAGAGGAAGAGGAAAGCTCTAAAATAGTGGCTTCAGGGTTTGTTAACTTGTAGACATGGATACTTTTTTGCCCAAATAAAAGGCTTTTTATTCACATAGCAAAAAGAGGTTGCCTATAGCCAAATGAATTAGCGCTTATATGCCAAAATCTTTTTGGTTAGAAAAATGCTTCATCTTCAAATCAACCAAGTCAATTTCACCTTCATGAAATTGACTTGGTTGATGTGGTGCAGCTTGCAGGCGCGCCCTGTCCAGGATGTGCTGTGTCTCTGGCCCTGTCCAGTGTCACCTTGGTAGGCTCCAGTGCAAAGTGCATTTTGGGATAATCTCAAGCTTCCCATGACCCTAAACCATAAAAGTGAATATAAAATGAAAGTAATGGAATATAGATGAATGGTCCATCCGCTTTTCTCTTTCCTTACTATTTTCCCTAGTTTTCATTTATAGCAATCTTTCCAGTCATCTCCACTTCCACTGGTATGAAGCCAAATAGCTTTCACTTCTCTCCCTCTCATCGTCTCTTCTGCTTTATCTGCTTTGACCAGTTCCTCCCTCCGCCTTTTTTCAGAAGGCAGGCTGCCTGTATTTCTCTGCTCTGTTTCCCTGTAGTAAATATACTTTAGGACTCTCATGCAGCTCTGCTTGTAATTTATGGGTGTTTACCTGCTATCACACATCAGTGGTTGGCCCTGGGTATGTGTGTGTTTTAGTTTAGGTTTTTTTGTATACGTATAGCAAGCTACCTCTTCTATATGTCTGCTTATGAGCACATCTACAGGTTTTGAGGTGTTTGTGTATTTATGTGTGAAAGTGCACCCTGTCCGCTGAATCCTTTAATACCTCCAGACAATCAATAAGCAGAAGAGCAATGCTCAGCCCCTGTCTTCTTTTAAAAGATGCACTCCACCGAGTGGTGCGAGCCAAGAGTCGAGAAGTCAATAAAACAAAGCCGATAGTGCCCTCATTTGTATTTTTTCTTTTTTTGGTTTCTGCTTTCAGCATCTGGTCCTCAGAGTCTGAGTCAGAGTAATATTTAGTGGCTTGTCATTTTGATGTATTCAAATGAATAATTGTTGGCAGTTCTCTGGAAGTGTACAACTATATATTGACAGTTTTCGTTGTTTTTCCTTTTTTTGCAGGGCTGGTGGCAGACAAAGCTGAGGATCAGGGGATGAGGTTATAGAAACGACAGCAGAGACAGGAGGAATAAAGGACGAGGGAAGCCAGTTGCTCGGAAACTCCTCTTTTGCATCTTTTGCACCCCGCGCTCCTCTAAGGCGTTGACTGACCCTGTAAAGGATTACACATTCACACCCCCCTCCCCTCTTCACCACCATGTCTTCCCACCTTAACCCTCCCCTTCTCATCCTCCCCATCCTCTTCCTTGTACTTCCTCTCTCCATCGCTTCTACCTCTACTACTCCTTCCGCATCCCCCTTTCTCTCCTTCTCCCCTCCTGAAGGAGGCCTGACACATTTGGTGGTCAACAACAAAACCGGCGAGGTCTACTTGGGTGCCGTCAACTGGATCTATAAGCTCTCCAGCAACCTCACCAAGCTACGAAGCCACGTCACCGGCCCTGTCACAGACAACCCTCGCTGTTACCCTCCACCTGGTGTACAGTCCTGCCCCCACGAGCTGGTGCAGACCTCTAATGTCAATAAACTCCTTCTGCTCGATGCTGCCCACAACCGCTTGATTGCATGTGGAAGTACTTCCCAGGGAATATGCCAGTTCCTGCGTCTGGATGATTTGTTCAAGCTGGGCGAACCCCACCATCGCAAAGAGCATTATCTATCCAGTGTGGCTGAGGCGGGCACCATGTCGGGCGTCGTGATTTCCCCGGATATTTTTGGAGGCGGAGGGAAGCTCTTTGTCGGCACTCCTATCGATGGCAAGTCTGAGTACTTCCCCACGCTGTCTAGCCGCAAGCTGATGTCCAACGAGGAAAACGCTGACATGTTCAGCTTCGTGTACCAGGATGAGTTTGTCTCTTCCCAGCTCAAGATTCCCTCAGACACGCTCTCAAAGTTCCCCGCGTTCGACATTTACTACATCTATGGCTTCAACAGCGAGCAGTTTGTGTACTACCTCACCTTACAGCTCGACACCCAGCTCACTTCCCCAGATGCGGCCAGCGAGCAGTTCTTCACCTCTAAGATCGTCCGCCTGTGTGTTGACGATCCCAAGTTCTACTCCTACGTTGAGTTCCCTATTGGCTGCACCAAGGACGGAGTGGAGTACCGCCTGGTTCAGGATGCTTATTTAGCCCGGCCGGGGAGCCGGTTGGCACGTTCGCTTGGTATTCAGGAGCACGAGGAGGTTCTATTTACTGTGTTTGCGCAGGGTCAGAAGAACAGAGCCAAGCCGCCGAAGGAGTCAGCTTTGTGCCTGTTCACAATGAGGCAGATAAAGGAGAAGATTAAAGAGAGGATTCAGTCGTGCTACAGAGGAGAGGGGAAACTCTCCCTGCCCTGGCTGCTCAACAAGGAGCTGGCCTGCATCAACTCGGTGAGTGTTTGAGACAGTAACTCCCAGAAGTGTTTTCTTTCCTTGTGATCATCCGTACCTGTGTGGATTGTTTCCTCCTATGATTGTGCAACCTTGAATTTAGCATTTTTTAACCCCGGAAAAGGAAAAATTATGTCTTTTTTATTGTTTTTGTGAAGCTTGGTTACAGCTTTTATTTGTTGATAGCCTTTCATTACCTCGCACCTTTCCCAAAGCACTGAAGTGATCACAGATTCAGGTTGTGCCAATACCAGCCGTGTCTGAGAAGGTTCTGTCCAGTCATTGAAGCAATTTTAATAGATTAATTAGAGGTTTTTCATCATCAACACATGATCATAGTGAGGCATCTACTTGGAAAAGTTGGTAGAGCCAACAACCTGAAAACACACCTTTAGTGGGCGTGAGAGAGGTAGGCAGTGAGGTAAACCACTGTAAGCCATGTGAGTAAATAGAGTCTTTAACTTAACAACTCATTATGCATCTATAGTTATTATAAGTGCTTTTGGATTCTTGTTATCGTAGTATTTAAAGTCTCAGTATCATGTCAAAGGGGCCAGGTTACTGCTTTTCCAGAAAAAGGGAGATCCATACTCCTCTCCTCTTCTTAGTGAGAACCAGATATCTACTTAGTGGGTAAAAAAAGAATGTCAGCATATCCTCAGACATGGCAAAGTGATGTTTTCCATTTTGGTTAGGGCAATCAAAGTGTAGGCGCAATTCCACATTTTGTGCCACATGGAATAAATGTTATTATAAGAACAGCATTTTAACATAGTGGGAGAATGTGTTTACATGATCTTTTTAAGAAAGAAGCTGTTTGTTCTAAAGCAGAACATCCAGTCTACCTGCAGCACAGTAGCCAAACTTCCATAAAGTGTCTAATGATCCATGTGAAGGTACCAGATGTGGAACTAAAATACCTAAATTAGAATAAATTGACTTCTGGTTGTCAAGTGCCGAGAGAAGTACCAACACGGGCATGAGCTAGAGGGATCAAAACTTTCATGCATCCCAAATTAGTTTTTAATTTTGTTAAAATGTCCCCATATTTCTTTAGTCTGAGCACACAACAGCTGTCTTGCTGAGATTTTGTGTTGTTGTTTTTTTCTAATAATTTCATCTACAGGTAGTGGATGGCTTGTCTTTGCTCATACTCATAGATGAGCTGGCCTAAGGGTGTCTTAGAGACACAAGTGTGTGTGTGTAAGTGTGTGTGTGCTTCACCTGCTCCTGTCACCCACATGTCACACACACTCACAGCCCAGTATCCTCATGAATAATTCACCTGGTCTCACCTTCTGTTATTTAGTCGGTGCTCCATAACACCCTGCCATAAATCTCTGAACTACTCTCCACCTCTCTGTCTCCATTTCCTCTTCCCCTCTCTGCTATTCCATCTTCTCTTTCGCTCCTACGTCTTTACTCTAGTCCCATCATTAGCATAAGGGCTTCTTTCATTTGCTAACCCCGCTCTCCCTCTGCTTCTTCTTTTATCTTCTTCTTTCTTATTCTGCTCCGCAACTCTTCTTCTTGACCTTTTTTCTTTGTCTTTAATTTTTGACCTGTAACCCCCCCCACTTTCCCCTTTTTTTTTTGCAATCTTGTTTCTTTTGGTTGCCTTTAGCTTCTTCTGTCTCATTCCCCTTTTTCTCAAGCCTTTGCTCTTTCACCATCTCTTTCTGCCCTCTCCTTGACTTTCCTCTGAGTGATGAGGTATAGAGTGACTTAGTGTGTAAAGCCAGAGTCTGGATGTGATCTGAAAATACAATGCGGATAGAACAGACGATGCAGCGATAAAGGGGAGGAGAGTGATGAAGAATGACAGAAAGTCGGAGTGGTGGGTTTTATGGAAGGTGGGGGCATGGACTGCTAGGAAGGAAGACAAAAAAGGAGGTAGCAAAGACAGAAGAGAAGGTGTGAAGAAAAGTGTGACCGAAGCCTGGTCGTAGAGGACAGGAATTAATTAAAAAATGTTAGAGATAAAGGAAGGCAGAAGACGTAGAAAGCTAACTAGCAGATCTTTTTAGCTACACTAGCAGCTCTAGATGTGTCAGTCAGTCAGTCCAATTATGGAAAAACTGCTGGATGCATTGCCAAAAAATGTGCAAACATTTGTGGTCATTCAAGAATATAGTCTTCAGTGATCCTCTGATCTTACTGTAAGCAGATAAAATAAATAAATAAATATATTCATTTAGAATTGGAAGAAAACCTTCATAAACGCCCTGTTGAATTCTTATTCAGTCCCATATTCAGATTAACGCAGACTGCATTCCCATCAGCCCTATCTGTAATTTTTGGGAAAGGTTAATTAGCAGGTATTAGCTAAACATGTTATTCTGCGACTGTTGACATAGTGCACATTATAGGTGGCAATCATTAGCACTGCAAAACTGTTGGCAGTCCCATAAGTATTTTCTGTGCTTTTTGAGAATGGCTAATTAATAAGTGTAAGCTTGCTAAACATGTTAAACTGTAATTGCTAACGTGGTCAATTACAAGCATTACTTTTGCAGCATTGTTACAGTAAACATGTAAGCCTGCTGTATTGAGCATTCAGTTGTTGACAGAGGCAGCTGATTAATGTGCCACTTTGCACCCAGAGAAGAAAGGTTACTTAAATATGCTGCACAATGTTAAATTAATGTGTTGATTCTAATAATATTATTAGCAATTTTAGCATTGCACTACCATATTGTGCTTTATTTATGCTAGTACATGTCTGTTTGAGCTGTTGACCATTAAACGAAAATGAGGTCCACAAATGCTAAGAATGGTTCATTTCAGCCATTTCTTGGTGGTTGCTTAACTACTTGGTGACGTTATAAGATACGATGTGTAAGTCAGCTTTTGTAGCGATACATTAGATGTTATTATCATGAAATAAAGATGGGTAGACTGTTTTTATATGGTGCTACAAGGGATACATGCTTCAAACAGCCAATTTTAGCCAGTTAATATCTGACTATAATAAAAACATAAACTAGACCTGCAGAAATTTGGGTTTGTGCAGCCACGTTTCTGCATTATTATGTTTTTTGGTCTAGACCCTCGCACTCATGTTGGGTAAAATGTACACGCTTGTGATATGAAAGAATTTCCCTTTACTTGAGCACAATACAGATTTTCAAATATCCCTGTTATGTTGAGCATGTTATAATTGCTCATTGACTTTTCTTCTTTAAAGTGTCACAGCTTGATGCAAGACTGAAACAACATCTCTGTCACAAGCCCGCTGGTGGTGTGCAAGCTGTGCACCTATACAGTAAACTCACAAGTGGTGTGCAAACTGCGCACCTATACAGTAAACTCACAAGGCCATTGTGAATTTACTGTATAGGTATGCAGGCAATTATGCTAATGAGCATGCAGTTACACGATCGTCCTTTATGGCCATCTGTCGTTCTCCCCGCTATCGATCAAGGTTGTGTTGGTGGAGCTCGCTCTGGGATAGCGCTGTGAGAAATTCATCATCTTGTACAGGCATGTGCATAGTTTCCTGATGGGAGCGGTGACAGCTCGTTGCTTTTGCGTGAGTGTCATGTGGAAACTATCAGCACAGGCTCATTTGAAGAGACAAGGTCAGGTTATTCGAACAGTAATCTCTACCTGAACTCTATCAAAGTTAATCACTTTGTCTGACGCGAAATCTTTCTATTAAGCACTTTTTGGGTTATTGTAACAAAAAAACAAAAAACAAAAAACAAAAAAACAGGTCACAGTTTTATATGTGCCCAACCTCACACTCTAAAACTTCCAAATTTCCTCTGGCAGCTTAGGTGGTGTAATATAAAAGTTTGGGTAATCATCGGTATGATGTTTGTTTTTCAGAGTCTGTATGATGTAATTTATCCAGTGAGTTGAGAGATTTGAGACTTCCATTAAAGCACAGAGTATAGTGTGCACAGGTAGATCATGAAATCTTTAAGCTAAGAGAGCAACAGGACCAACTGGAGGGAATTTCTGTCCTGTGTTTGTACTCAAACGTCCTGCCACATTTCAGAGAGATTTGTTTGCTCAGTTTGCTTGCCTGCTTGCCCGGGGGTCAGTAACGGTAGAATGAACATATAGTATCAGGGAACATAGTTAGGAAAACAGTGATAGGGAAAGGGAGAGATAAACACAACAATGGAGAGACAGATGGACAAAGGTTTCTTAACTCTGCCCAGAACAGTAACAGTGAATGTTATCCCAATTCTTACAATTGCTTAGAAATGATATAAAAAGAGACTTCGTAGTAGTTTCCTTTTCCCCTAATGCGGGCCGATCATCCTTCAGTGGTTACAGTGTGAACGAGAACTTGAAGCAGGGAAATGTGATGTGAGGAAATAAAACAGGTGTCAGGTGATGCTCACAGGCTGTCAGCAAAGGTGAAAAACTGTACAATCAATGTTGACCTCTCTGAATAAGCTGGACTCTGTCGTGGTCCGCTGTGACAGACCGTGCGGTGGTGTGAGTGGTGGACCCAGGTGCGAACACAAGTGAGCAGACGGGAGTGAACTTTAAACAAAAGCGAGCCTTTTATTGTGGCTGGTAACGCAAGAGAAACAAACAAGAATAAGGGCAGCACGAAAGCAATAACTACACAGAAACCTAAACTGGGAATGAACTAAGGTAAGGCTATGACTTAGAATGCAACAGACCGGGCATGGAAACATGGAGGGTGGGAACACAGACGACGCGACACAGACTGTAAAAAACACAGAGACTAAATACACATGAGGGATGATCAGGGGAAGTGGCCACACATGGGAACACAGCTGACACACATGAACTTAACGACAGGACAGGAGGAGTGAGCTGAATACACAGACAGTGAATGCAGGCCTTCAAAGTAAAACAGGAAACATGAGACATGAACCGGGGAGACGTAGTACAGGGGGAGGTGACATAACTGACAGCATGAACTTGACAGTACAAGACACACAGACATAACCACACGAAGGGCAAGGGAGACGTAATGCAAGGGTAACATAATTACAAAAAGGACTGGACTACCTTAAAGAACCTAAGCAAACAATAAACATCAAAATAGGTTAAGCATAACACACTGGGTCACACGACCCAGGACCATGACAGACTCAAAATGTTTACTCCCATTCATTTGAAGCTACAGTGCGTATACCTTTCCTCTTTGCCTTGTAGGTGTGATGACATTAAAATGAGGTCAGAATAGAAGTACAAAAGGGCTTAACACACCCACATTTATCAGCATGTAGTTGATGCCGGTCTCTTTGTTGGCAGATCTATTTTTACTCTTCTTCTTGGACGATCAGCTGGCCAATTCCAAAGACAGATTTACAGCAGCGCCAAACTCTTTCGGTTTTTATGATGATTCCTTTAACTGGACTCTATGGCATGTTCACTTACTTGGAAGTGTCCTTCTATCACTGCGCTGACCTGAGCTTTTCAATCACTGTTTTTTAGCTGAGTTTGTGCTCCTTTGTCCTCATGGTGTCGATTTTTAAACCAGACTGGCTCACTAAAAGTCGAACCTTTCAGATAGCATCGGTATATTTATGTTACAATCAGCTAAAACCCCCTTGACTACACACCATCCACTATTTAAATAATTATGTGGCTTCCAAAAGCTGCTGGCAGTAGCAGTGATGATTTTGGCATGTCCTTTAAAAGGGTGTCATCCAAACATGTGTTTTAAAGGGCCATTTAGAACTTTTTCTCTTTCTATGAAATTAATATTTTTCAATAAAAATATTTTTATGTTCTATGGCTAATGCTGTATTCACCCAGTTTTTTTTAAAGGGGACCTACTGTGATTTTCTGTTATACTTTGACTTTTAATAAGAGTTTCAAATAATGAGATCAGCTTATGTGCAAGTAATCCCTATACGCTGAAAGGTCAGGCTTCCATTGATCCATTGGGCTACCATTGGATCTGTACGTTAGTGAGAATGGATAATTATGATAAGGTCAACTCCAATCAGAACATTGCTTAAATGTAAAAGGAAGGGAATTCAGATGACTGTTTTCAGAGAGCAGGTCGAGCACGGCCTGGTATAAGAAATGCATAAAAATTATTTTAAACTTTAAATCATGCAACATTATAAGACTAAAAAGATTTGATTTGTGTGGGTCATCTTCTCCCATAGCTCTACACCAGATTAGGTGTGTCTGGGATTGCAGGTCTCTCCCCGTGCATCGTGATGTCCGCTTATTATCAGGAAGAGGCCAGCGTTGGTCCTGCGGGAGTTAAACTGAGTGGTGGGTGACCTTCTCTGGCTGTGGGCTGGAGTCCAGCTCCACAGCTCTGCGAGCAGCCCGACCCAGCAACACTACAGCCTTAGCATGACTAATGAGACTGATTCAGGCAGAGAATGGGAGAGATACTATCCTCTGTGTGTATGTATGTGTGTGTGTTTAAGGCTCACTTTATCTCCATTTTTTCTGCCTCTTCCCCACTTTGTATACTTCTCATATGTGTGTGTGTGTGCCCACCTCTTATCCTGGCCTCCAAAGAAGCAGGACAAAACAACGGTGAAAACAAACAGAGGAAAATGGCCTGATAATAAGAGCGTGCAAGTGTTCGTGCATGTGAGTCCGCACTGTTTGCACAAAACAAGGTGGACGTCAGTGGGAAAATTGCCTGCAGAGAGCAAGAAGACTCCTCTATTGTTACTGCTCCCTCTCTCTGACTGACTCTGCCTCTATCTTTTCTCCCTCTCTTGCTTGCTCTGTCTCTATTTTTCTGTGAGCATAATAGTGTTTATTAATATTTATCAGTGTTGATCACTGCTGGCCAGGATTATAGTCTATTTCTGTGGCATTTTGTATTCTGTCTTCCAGGCGACTGGTGACTAAGTGCGTGCATATGTATTTGTGTCCATTCACGACTTCATTCTTTCCTGATCTTGCCATTGTGTCTTTAGTCTCATTAGTGATGGGTCTCATCTACAATGCATTACTCTTTGGGCCTGCTGGGTGGGGAATTTGAAGGCTTCAATGGCTGTACTTATATGACCATTTTCTTAATATTTGATGAAGAAGCTTGATCATTTATCTTAAAGTAAAATATACAATTATCAGCGCAAGCACAATGCAGTAGGGGTGAAGTGGGAACTCTAACAGTGGTAGAAGTTCTATTCATTTTAAGCAAATAAGGTTTTCTTTTACTTGGAACATTTTGATTTGGTCCTGGTTAAACAATTAGGTGATGACATTATCTGAATGTTATTAGAAAAGCCTGGAATTCTGTGTACATACGTGAAAAGAGATTACTTCTATGAGTCCCAAAGAAGGCATTTAGCTGAAAAAGAAAGCTTCACTAAGCTAAAAATTCCCTTCTGTGCATTGTTAATAGTGAGTTAAAGCTAAAGAGCTAAGTAGCAATCTGTAATACATACAGCAATCAGAATTTTATTCCCGTTAGTTTATTTTGGATGAATGAGGCAGAATTAAATAACCTTAGTAATTAAAATTAATAATGTATTGTGACACAACTGTTTTCTTATCAATTAGCCTCCAGCTAGTTTAAGCTAATTATCTAACTGGCTCCAAGCTACGCACCATAGAGAGAGTATGCTACTAAACAGCAGTCTGTTGAAGAGCTACGAGACTAGCTAGACTCAACCAAAATGCTCAAAGCACAAAACAAGACATAAAGATACTCAGTGTTTTTTACAATCGTGTTTATTACTTAGGTTTTCAGGGAGCTTTCAAATGGGAGTTTACAGTGGTGAGAAATACTCATAACACTAGCTGTAGAGTTGTATTAGCTAAATTTTAGAGGTACTTAAAACTAAAATTTTGTTATAATCTACCTTTCAATTGTTGTCAGCCAAATCTGTCCAAGTGTCTTTCGCCTTGACATGTTCAGGACTGAACATGTCAAGGTGCATAGACTGGCATTCGCCTATATCCTGCCTGCATGCCTTATTCATTTTCACCAGCACTTTCGTTCTATATGTTTTCTATCTAACACTCACACCGGATACATTGGACAGTAACTTGAAGTTCAGCATGCAGACTGACGCAGCCAGGGATTGAACCACCAACCTCCCAATTGATATATGACCTGCTCTACCACCTGAACTACACAGCAAATCCAGCATGTCCAAATTAACACTGTCGGATTTGATTTCAACACTATTAAAGTGTCTATATGGGTCCACACCAGAGAGTGTTAATTTAACTCTTTTTGGAGAGTTGGTACGTTAACTCTGATTTAGTGTTAAACACCAAATCTGTCTGGAGTTGATAATTTAACACTTGGTGTTAAGAGTTTATATATTAACTCTCAAACAGTATTTTAGTTTAACTACGTAAGAGTTATCTTCTAATTCATTCTAAAAAGCGGGAATTTTACTGCACAAAACTCTGGAGGGATCTTAATGCTAACATAAAACCCAGTCAGGACATCTGCTACTGCTGTTTGCTCATTTTTTTTTTTTTTTATGGGAGATCATTTTCAGGCTTCAAGTAGCACCATTATAACCAACATTTCACATTCTAGACATTGTTTTTGTGTATTTGACCAAAAAATTTGACTGAAAATTCACATGCAAGCTTTTTTTCAAGGCTGTGGTATTTGCCCGCAAACAATACCTTTCAGCTAGCTAAAACAGAATAATATCACCGAGCAACATGGCTAATGCCTTTCACACAGCTTTGTCTCAACTCCAAAGAGCCACAGACGTAAAAGCTAATAATAATAATTGAAACAATCTTTGAAAAAATGACTTACCAAGCATGGCAAACAACTCAAATATGTAGAGCAAAATGTTCTGAAACGGCTTCACTTCAGCTTTGATTGGAGCCTATGGTGCTGGGGGCGGAGTCTGTGAATTTACTCTATTAGTGTCATAGCCCCTCTAGGAGTTCAGTTAAGAGGTCAAGATTTAATGTTTCCATTGTAACACCTCCAGATTTGACATAGAAACACTCGTTTTTAACACTCGATTTTAACTACTATCATTTTACACCTCAGAGTTACATTAAAAGAATGTGACTCTACTTAGAGTAAAATTAACTCTACTTTTGCAAGAAGACTACTAACACCAAAACATTTAACACTTTTGTTATTTGCTGTGTACAACCACCCCAGAAAGCTTAGACAAAGTCTCATAGTGATAGCAACCACTACAAAGAAAAGTCAAAGGACCAAATTTGTCCAAATGTAACTCGTCAGATGCTTTTCATTGGGAGCTGTTGTAACTGTTGTAGGACTATTGTAGCATAGCTGGAGAGGCTGAACATTTGGCTTTGTGACCGCTGAGTGGAAAAGGAGCAATGTGTGTGATAGTTGATTGCAGTTAGAAACAGCACAGAATTTCATTTTTCTTGTGTTTTCCTTGATGTCTTATGTTTACTGTGGACTTCCTGCTTTCAAGGGATTGGACTAAGAGTCAATTTGTTTGTTGGATGGGTAGGGAAGAAAAAAAAGTCTGACTTTCATTCTGAGTGGCACCCCAGCTTTTGCCAGAAACTACTACACTTAAGAAACTTAAGATTGATGATGGATAAATTATTCAGATTCATGATCTATCACGGTTTCAACTGTAGGTGGTTCACTATTGTCTGCGCTACAAGTGAATAAATGAAATACAGTAATATAGTTCTGCATTATGAGCTGTTCCAAAGTAATGGGCCATAAATGTGTTCTCCCCCAAAAAAGAGGCACTCAACCTATGATCTGTACATTGCCTTGCCTTATTTTGCTACTGTTGACACTGTTTCTAGAAGAGCAGGTGATAGCACTGAAAGCAGGCTGTGTTATCTGAGGCTAGAGCGGGAACTTCCCCTTTGTATTAAAAAACTCAAGTTTTTTATGACTCTGCTGGAGACTAAGTGACTTGGAAAGAGATTCTTTTACAGCGCTGTGATAAATACATGCGGCATAGGGGTGAATTGCTGTCAGATGCTGTCTAGAATACAGCCCATTGGGGGGGAAGTACTTTTTGATGAGGTGCACTTTTCTCTCCTGCCTTTTAAAGACGTTTTGATGCATGACACAGCGAAATGTTAGATACCTCGAGGCATTTTAATGAATTCAGCCGTAACACTTCCCCATATGTTTTTGTGTCGTGATATTTTCTGCTCCAGGGTGAGTCACATAAGCCCCCCTCTTCATATTGAAATCTCCTAATTTATATTAATTCAAAACAGGGAAATTCTCCGATCCAGTATGAATGGAATGGTGCCCGTTAACTAAACTTAATGCACAGTGGTGTTCATTGTTAAGTGTACCACATGACAAAGTGGATTAATGGCTGCAGTGGCACTCATGAGAGTGTGAGCTTGTTACGGATTTGGAGTGTTTGGAGCTTGTGACTGCTTAGCCTTAAAGCTGTTTGAGTTGGATCTGAAGTGACCTTTTTCTCAGAAACTCAGCAGCAGATTTCCGAGTTGACGCTGAACAGAAATATCAACAGCGAGAGCGCAGTTTAAGAATCACTTTTTAAAATGAATAGTCCTTCTCTATTAGGCTGAAAAAAAAAAAAAGTCTGGAGCTGGTGTAACTTCACCAAATAGAAGAAAAACAATTCTCCTATTAGCTATTTAACTGGGTCAAAAAGTCAACAGCTTCCTCCCCCTTTCACTACGAGCCTCTGGTGGTCGTCCAGGCCACAAATCAATGCAGCACATTCACAAAATGCTGACCTGCAGCATCTAATGAAGAGTGTAATTATTTATTGATGGGCGTTTATGCTTTCTCGTGTTTGCACGGGTTTATCACAGACATCTGTGCACGCATGTATGTTAGCGCCGCCGTATTCATTAATTAATGCATATTTGTTCCTTCAATTATTCATATACTGTACGTGGAAATGGAAGGGGTATATTCATGCATGTGCAGGTTTACAGCAAATGTGCAGGTTTGTCCCAGCTTCGTTTGGGTTCTCCTGCCAGCTACTCAGCAGGCTCTCCAAGGCGAGATAAAACTTAAAGACGTCCCTTGGCGTCCTCTTTTTTTCAGTCTGGATATGGATACGCATACACAGGTCTGAAATCCATTTTGCCTGCAGCGATTCAGTTTTTACTTTATGTATCTTAAACATTTCACTACCAACATGTCTTAGAGATATGTTTAATTTTTCACTGGAACAATGTGTTGAAGAAAAAAAGGTTGCACGACAACATGGGAACTAATAAGAACTGTTGAACAGCACAAACTTTATAGTCAATAATGAGTCAACTTCTTTCACTCAAATGCGGCTGACATCTGCAGTTTTCTGTGTGTCACGTTTAGCTTTGAGTGGTAGATATCAGGATGAGGCTATGATGCGACATCCGGGCCTCTTTTGACACACCCAACATTTGGGGCTACTCGTGTCAACGCCATCCTATGACTTGTCGGTCACATGAGGCCCACTCAACACCTGCTGTAACCCGTGTCAAGCCCCGGCTCATAACATTTGGGCCACATCTGGTCTGAACAGTAATTGCCAGTGCCGTATCTGAGGCATAAATGCCAGCCGGATCCCAAATTAGGCCCAAATGCATCTGTTTTCTGGGTTTGTTCAAATCGTAGTATGTTTATACTAGATATATAAAATTAATTTACATATATACACTAGGGCAGAGTTAGTACACAGCTAAGGACTGAAACAGTCACTTTTCCCAAATGCATTATTGCATCTTATGTAGCCCCCATTGTATGCAGCATAAAGTGTAATACAGCAATGCTTCAAGTTGAAGAGAAACTCTGATCCTGAATATGATCAGTCTTTAATCACAATTTTAATATGTTTTCCCAAAGAAAACCCATTAAATTATTATTATTTAAATTCCATATATTATTCCCTATATGTCTATAGGTTGTCAATACAGTCAGTCAGAGTAAGAAACATAGTTTTAAATAGCTCCATGTAGCATTATTAGCACTTTAACCTCAAGATCATTCTATTGATCTTGAAGAGGAGGTCAGAGGTCAAATGTGATGTGATATTTTTTTTATCTTTATTTAATCTTTATTTTATCTTTACCAAGAATCATAGCTTCTAAGTTCTAAGGCTTTTTGTCAATTTTTGACCAATAAATAATTAAGTTGACCTTGAAGACCTTTGTGGATGTAAGCCAAATTTTAATAGATTGTTAACATGACCCCACTGTACAGCCCTGCGAAGTTTTATCAGATCATCATCCAAAGATTTTTCAAACTATCGTGTTCACTCATTTTTTTCATTCATTTTGTAAGTCAGCCACTTGTAATCCTGTTAAATTGCACATAGCATGCCATTTGATTTCAGTCTGGTTGCACCGCAGTGTGCATGAATGCGTGGAGTTGAAGCTGCATGCCTGTATTTTCAGCTTGTGTTGCTCTGTGTCATTCTGTGCCTGCCACTCTCACCGTACAGCCCCGTAGTATTTTACAACCTCTCATATTTGGGTGAATTTCTGTAGAGGTCTGTAATAATTGGATTATGGCTGTCAGGGAAGGCTTTAGTTCAGATTACACAGATTTTAGTGTGCAGTGCTCAGATGGACAGAATAGCTTAAAGAGCATCATCTGGCTCATGTTACATAGAAAGTGCATTTTGGCAAATTCACAGATGTGATGTTTGCCTACATTTGGTAAATGTAGGCCAAGAGTAGCAGATGCGTTCTGGAAACCAAAAGTGTTTCTGTATCCATGTATCTGTGTCAGTCTAGACGTCTGTGATGTCCTAATAAAGTTTTCTGGCCCTTAAAATCCTTAAATATTACAGTAGATACCAGCCAGTACTGATCCAACCTGAAACTATATATACCTCAGCACAGCTCGGTACACCTGCCCAGTCTCAAGCTTAAAAATGAGAGAATATAAATATATTATTGTGCTGAAAACCTTTCAAAAATATTGATTATTATCTCACAAATACAGAGAATAGGTGTACCCTACTGATCCAAGCGCTGAAGGTCATGTTTCAAAAGTATTAAGTCGGTGTATTTCATTCCTGAAACTGAAAATTCAGCTGCCTGCACAGAGCATACAAACATCCCACAGAATTTATGCTAATTAGCAGCAGCTGAAATGATCTGCCAGTGGTCCCCGTCTTAAGTGCTTAAAGCATCTCTTTGATTTCAGACTTTAGACAATCTGTATGTTATTTCATTTCAGGTGTGTGGACTTAGTCACTCAAGTTGTTGAGTGAAGCTGCTGTTCTGAAGGAATACAGCTTTGCAACAAAATGCTGATGGCAAGCTCAAAAAAGATGTTGGCATTCAACACTGTATCAACTACAGCAGTTACTCTAAAAGGGGGGAACAAGTACCCCCAACTGTAAGTGATTATTGAATCTAGCACAGCAATGCATTACTGAAAAATGTAATGTGACTACATTAACCCCCAACCCTGACTATAACCGTGAAGATATCCTAGACAGCAAAACTAAAACTAAGAAGGCCTGAGAATATAACATAAGGAAACCAACCGGGAGATACCTGCTTAGGACAAAACTCAAAATGCCATAAAGAATAAACGATAAAGAAAATGTTAAAAAACCGAAATTCAAACGTCCAGGACTGTGACATCAAAAGCAGCTAAGAGACATAGCTTTAAGCGTTGATGTTCAATACAGTAAAACTGTATTAGTTAAAATTCTGAATCTTAATGTAGATGAAGGTAAGTCATGATTACATGTTGTGTTACAGTACAAATTTCACTAATGTGAAGATGAAAATAGACATTTTTCCAGCAGGCAGTGTTGAAAATATGTATGACTGCTGTCAACAAATCTACTGTGCCAAGAAAAAAAAGCCCCGACATGGCAGACTGGAACTTTCCATGTGGAATTAGCTCAGTTGATGGCAGAGGCTATCTGGGGTAAAGCGAGCTGCTGTCCCACTGTGGCACATTAACCTATATGGCCAACTGACACTCAAGTGTTGGATCCTAGCCCTCTCTTCCCTCAGCCTCTAGGGATTTCTCTGCTTTGTGCGTTTTGTTTTGCTTCACACCTTCATGAATTTATGACCCAGAAAAGTTTCCCAGTGGGGATCAGTTCTTCACAATTGCAGAGACTAACAGGGATTTCAAATGTGCTCCACCTTGTTTTGGAATTCACCAGGGCACCACTTAAAGCAACAGGACCCGCATTCGTGATTCATCCTCTCCGTTTGAAAGTCGGCAATTAAAACTAATTAACCCAAAAGTGTGTTTCAAGGCGTTTTAAAGTACATTGAGTGCCATAAACACTGAACTCGATGAGGCATCCTACATGCGTGGATTCCTGCACCAAGGAGTGGAAAAATGGAAGAAGGGATGGCTTTAGTTAGGAAGTTAGACAGTGGGTTATTTCCAGAGCTGTTCAGATAATTCCAAATTTACTCTATGGTGTTTTCATACTTGCGCATGTTGTGCAGACGCTGTTTATAAGGGGAATAGAGTAGAAAAATACAATAAAGAAGTGGGAAATTGGGGGTTGATGTGAGCGACAGAGTGCAAAACACGCTGCAGTGTCATGCACAGACAAATACGTCTTCAACAAGTTTACACATTGCAGGTCAGTCAAGTGTTATGTGTTTTTATGTGAGTTATGTTTCAACTCCTTTGACTGTTTTTAGTTGAGACGTTGAGGGTGAAAGAAATCGGGCCAAAACGACAAGAGACGCGCACAAGATTCAAGTTTGGGTGCAGAACAATGAACCAGCAGAGTGCAAGAAAACTGTGCAGAATAAATCTAGCTGTGAAATAAATGTTGATCTCTTGGCATCCCAGCTATTCCGCTGACTCTCACCTCTGAGGCTGAAGTTTCGCTCTCTCTCCCTTTTTCGCCTGCAGCTTTTCGTTCCACCAGAGCACATCTCCATGCTGCCAGGCTCTCCCTACATCCCTCCATTAATACTCCTCATTTCATCCAAGCCAAAACAACAGATGCTGAAATGTCGAAGTGTCTTCCCTCCACCCGTGAACTCACAGAATAGTGGAGGGGAAGAAAAAAAGAAAGCATATTTAATTTTTAAAATTTATTTATTTATATTTCCCACATAAAAAGCCACTGACACCTCGTTCTGGATGTAATAACGAGGATGCCATGTAAATAATCTGCCTTTTTTATTTGTTAAACTAAAGTTAACAGTTCGTTTACACGTTAACATTTTTTTGAACAGTTTTTTCCGTGTTTTTCTCCAGCTGCTGTGTTAGTGTGTAGTGGATAACTCAGCATGGTTTAGTTTGGAGTGCTTTTTGCAAATAATCTGGCAGATAACAGAAATGGTTCTCCCTTTTTTATTTTTCCAAGACTGGCAACATCTATTACAGTGGTATTAATTTGTATTAGTTTCCAGTAGTGAATCGCTGAACCTGAAAGAAAACCTTTAGTGGCCCTTAACTAAACATCTGTGAGTGCTTGTATATACAAAAAAAAGACAAGTGAATTCAGCTTTCTTTTCAATAAATATTTGGGATGGCAGTTATTTTTAAAGCCATGAAGCATCTATATTTACATATATTTACATTTTCACTTACATCTCTCTATTTCTTGGCATTTCTTCCCAAAGGCTACTATAGCAAAATCTGCAAACAGTTCAATTGAATTCATTTCATTTATATAGCACCAAATCCCAACAACCGCTTTCTCAAGGCGCTTTATATTGTAAGATAAAGACCCTAAAATAATACAGGGAAAACCCCAACAATCACACGACCCCCTGTGAGCAAGCACTTGGGAACAGCGGGAACGAAAAACTCCCTTTTATCAGGAAGAAACCTCCAGCAGAACCAGGCTCAAGGAGGGGCGGCCATCTGCTGCGACTGATTAATGGTGATGGGAGGATGACAGGATAAAACACATACAGTGGGAGTGAGAGATTAACAATAAGTAAATATTGAATGCAAAGTGTTGCATAAACACACAGAAGTTCCACAGAGGAGAGGCCTGAAAGCTGAGAGGATGTGCTATCCATACACTTTGTGGGTAGAGCGCACAGCTGGATAGCGGCTAGAAAGTGCTACAGTAAATAACGTCTTGATGCCTGCTCAATCATCCAGGTGAGGAAATCCCAAAAGTTGATTCTGTTCATCCGGATGTAGCGTTTTCAGTGGGAGAAACATTTTGACGCTCATTCAAGTGGCGTCTTCAGTCTCCTGTAAATAATATGCATGTAAAATACTAGAATTTCACTCAAAAGAACTGGAGCACAGCCAAGCTAGCCATGTTAGCTAGGCTTTAATAATACCAAAGTTGGAATGAAATATGAGTTATACATATGATTATGATTACCAGTATTATCTTACATTAGATTATATGGGGATTGACTCACTGTTGGAGCTAGCCTCAAGTAGCCGTTCAAGCAACTGAAGTTTTTGTCTGCCCAAAAGGTTGCTGCTTAATTAATCCAGCTCCTTCCCCAAAAGAATACCTTGGTGGGAGATGAATAGAGAGAACTCATTTGTGTGTCTTTTTTATAACTGTTTCATATTGCAGTGTCATGGCTAAATCCCTAAATTAGGTTGTTGTCAGAATACACCATTCAAAAATTCTCAAGGCTGAGCGTCAGCGTTTTGTCAGGGTTTTTGGAACATTGGCACAAAAACTACTTGTGACAAATTAGTCTTTGGTATCTTGTGCTTATCTAATTAGATTAGTTGTTACACCAACTGCAGTAATATTCTGTCTTTATGTGCATGTGACAGCATGCACATGTGTGTGTGGGTGTGAGATGCAGATGCTCGTAGTTCTGTTGCCATTAGAGCAGACTGCTCTGCCAGATGTCTGCACTAAGTCCACTTTGTGTGTGTGTGTGTGTGTGTGTGATGGCAAGGAATGTATTGCCTCTGCAAGACAACCACACACACACACACACACACACACACACACTATAACACATACAAATGCACATTTAGCTACAAAGGATGTGTGTGTATAGGTTTTGTCTGTGTATTTGTGCATAAACAGGTCAAACATTCAAGTGTTCCAGTCTGTTAGACAGATGTTTAAGATCCCCACTGCACCCCCCCTTCCACTGTCACACGAATACACACTGTCTTTCTCTCTGCTTGTTTGTCATATGCCCTGAAAAACACACACACACACACGCACTCTGACTCATTAACAACCAATTAGAGAGCAGATATTGGCTCAGTGGGGAAACCGAAAGGCCAACCATTGCTGTCCTGCGCTTCCAACGCCAAGTCACAACAAATACCTGGATGTAGGCCAGGGTAGTGTGTGTGTGTGTGTGTGTGTGTGTGTGTGTGTGTGTGTGTGTGTGTGTGAGTGTTGTTTACTTCTGGTTTCAAAGTTTGGCAGTCGCATCTCATACCCTTTCTTTATTAAAAAAGACAGAGGCACGCTAACCCCGCATAATTAAATGCGTTCTTTTCGCCTCTGCAAGTCTTGTTGTTCATTGCATCAGCCAGCACGTCTCTGTAGTACAACTCTTGCTTCGACATTATCGTTCTCACATGGGAAAGAGGCACGAACTGTGTTTAACATATACATGCAGAAACACACGCACACACTCGCGTGTTCTCCGCGGGATTGGAGCGATGTGTTTATGCCACTGTTGGATGAGGAGATGCTTGAGGCATTAGGCTCTCTGGAGAGCATGTTGACAACATCTTTCTCTGTCTCTCTCTTTCTCCCTTTCAGTTTACCTCAATCACTGTCTCTCACTCGCTCACTTCCTTCCCCTGTCCTCTCGTTGTGATGAGATTTTTTTAGTGCTCCCTTACATCTCTGCAAATGAGTCAAATTGGAAAAAGACAATCTGCTCACAATTTAAGTTGATTAGACGGTTGACTCTTTCACTCTCAGTATGTTACTCAGAGAACTAAAGAGCGTGACAGAGAGTGGGGAGGAGACTAGTGCACATATTTAACACACCATCAGTAAACAAAAAGTTCCCTCACCTTAAACTGATTCTTGGAAGACCGGGAATAGACTATATATAAAAGATGGATGTCGCTTCTGGGGAAGTAAATCCAATTTGAAAGTTCCTCAAAACTGAATTGTTGTAATGGACAGCAGAGGGCAGTCGTGGGGTTGCAAAAAGAAGCCTAAAAATATAGAAGTTAAAGGGAAAACAATACTACAACTCACTTGACCTATGACCTCAAGAAACATTTCTTAAGGACTTCGTCGCTTTAGTCAGTTCAGTGGCAAAAACGCTCAGCTTGACGTTTTGCAACACGACTTCGCTATCCAGCGAGTGAGCTGTGTCCGTTGTTTATTTACAGTCTATGGGAAAAACAATTATCCATGCGCCTGCTTTCAGATTTAGCTTAAAAGGGTCGGCACGTGGCTGAAATTGAGCCAGCTATGTAGACGACACACTCAAATGCTGGTCAACCCAAACAGGCACAAATAGAAAAAACCTGAGCCTAGCGCAGCACATTCCCCCGGCACTTAATGACCAGCTGCGAATAAAAATTTCCTTAGAGTAAATCAATGGAAAGTCATAGCAAAGGAGCTGTTCTCCATGCTTCAGAGGTTGGCTGTAGCTCACCCTGACTGCTGCTTCTCATATATTAGCATTCCAAATCTATAAACAAGCATTTCTCCGAACAGCAAATACTTTTTTTTTTCTCCTCGCAACTTTTGAAAAACCCAGTTTAAAGTTTATTTAACAAAACGTAGTTATTCTGAAGGTAATTTCAGAAACTACTCAGTCTGCTGCACAAGAAAAATATGACTACTTTTTGAACTTGTTTCTTTTTTTCATTCAAACAAAGATTGTTGCCAATTACTACCTAGACAGGAAAGAGAAATGTAATACGAGTCTTTTTGTTAAGCAGTAGATGGATTTTCTTTTTTTTTTTTTTTTTTTCATGTAAATTGTTACAAGAGTCTATCAGGAATCTGAAAGTACCATTGGCACAGTAATAAAAGTTGTAAAATGAGTTTTTTAAGAATCCCTATTTTCTCTATAGGAGAGCCGACTGTTTACCACTGCAATGTGAATCTTATTCTAACATGTTTGAGGGAAAAACTTCAGGACAGGCTTCTTCAGGAAGGAGAAAGCACACTGCGCTGATTACGTTGCATATAGTGATCCTGCTACGTCCACTGTGAATTACACGAAACCTGCTGCTGTAGAAGCAGACCTAAAAGAACAAATATACCTACACCCCACGTCAATTTTTGTTCGATCTTCAAAATCGATGTGTTCTAAAGTATGCTTGCCAGATACTTTTCACTATGTGTGACATTGAAATACACATTCTAAATACAAGTATTTACAAATTGAAAGCAGATGCTGCAGCCTTAAGTCTGCAGACAAAGTACTTGTAAGTGAGGAGTCAGGAAAAAAAGGCAAATGACAAACAGAAGTGGAATAGTTGTTTTACGATTTGTGATTGCGTGTGTGTGTGTGTGTGTGTGTGTGTGTGTGTGTGTGTGTGTGTGTGTGTGTGTGTGTGTGTGTGTGGTCGGGGGGTGGATGGGTTCACTGTAGCTGTGGTGAAGTTGGTAACATGTTCTTCCCAGTGCTGCATACTTTCGAACCACAGTATGGTCTCTGCTGTTTTTTTCTCTCTCCCTAGTTAATAGGCAGTTTACAGGGCGGGATCTAAACTCTCTCTGTGTCTGTCTTCCTGGCTTTAGGCTCATTAATGGCGACAAGAGTGCTGTTGACCCCTGAGCCGTCCCCCATGTCTCTCCTCCCTATCTCCCCTCTTCTGTCCTTTCCCCCCCTCTCTCCATCTCCTTTCCTTTTCCCCTTATCTCACTTGCCCCACTCTTTCCCTCGTCACCCCATCATCATTCACCCAGCAAGAGTTTGGCAGGGGTCTGTGTGTGTCTATGTGTGTGCGTGTTGCCAGGGGCCAGCGAGTGCCTGTGTACAGCAGAGGTCTTTGGTAAGGACAACACAGGGGACTCTGTCCTTGTCTAACCCCCTGGAAATAGAACAAAGGTGTGTGGTTGTGTGTAATAATGCTATGTACAGTGTCCCGAGTATGAGCTATAGCTAGTAATATTAATAGCATGGTCAGAGGTCCACCAGGCCAACAGGGACAAGCTATATAGAGCCTATAAACGCACTAATAAAAGACTACAGCAGGTCACCTTATGTTAGGCACAAGTGAAGGATCGTTGCACTGATTTACACAAAGTGTGGTGTAATCGTCCAGGTAGGGATAGCAGATTAAACCTAAATTAACATGAAGTTAAACATGAAAGATCCACTGCATGTATGGAGGACAGTGACGATCTTAAAGTACACATGGGAGTGAAATAAGACACGCAGGAAAAACGCGCAGTATATAATTATAATAATCTGACGTCTGCAAACGTAGCAAACATCAGATTATTATGATGGCATATTCAAACTGCTAGCAGCTAATGCTCTTTTAAGTGCATGTAAAACACAGTTCTGTTATAACCGATGCTATAGGAGCACATACAATACTTCCCGAGTGGTCGCTGTTGTTGTGTTTCACCCTTGAAGACACTCTTTTTAAAAAGGCATTTTTTATAAGCTTGGCATCCATCAGCTGCAAAGCAGCACAGTGTTGCTCTTTACTGATAGCTTCTACTGTTAATGTATTGGTGGGTACAAGCAGACGATCATTTAAATATGAACATCAGACTCGTTTCCATCATAACGTGAAGCCATGAAACCCTCATAGTGGACAGACCCTGTAAGCTAGCATTTCTGTTGACCTTTGATTAGTTACAGTTTGGAAAAACTGATGATGCACCGACACCCGATACATAACTATATCGATTAAAGAGACTTTTAGCTTAGTATGAATGGAGTCACAGTATGCTCTGTAGCATTAACGACTGAAGTCTAAATAATTAAATGTGTGTGAGGATTTCTCTTTTTCTTCCCTCGTGGTTTTGTATCATGTGCATTATTATGCTTTAATTAGGCTCTTAAGTCACTTTCATATTGGTGGCTGGAAATGCTTCGGCTTCTCCTTAATGAGTAGCTGCGGAGGAATGATAAAGTAGGCAGACTATAGGAATTACATGTCTACAAGGCACACAACAGCTAGCAGATGTCAGGTCTGTGTGAGGCCACATTTGTCTGCAGTGAAAACACGTCGACTGAACGCTCCACTGTGCCTCAATCTGAGCTGTTGACTCTATGGTAATGATGCAAGTCAAGCTAAACATAACAAACCATTAGCGTCCTCAGCATGCCGACAACAGCGCTGGGAAGATGGTGATCTCGCTTCTGTGTGCGCGAGCTTGACAGACACTGGGAATTCATCAGATTAGTTTACAAGTATGGGCCGCCCAGCATAAATAAATCCAGACTAAATGATGATATTATAAGCTGCTATTATAAACAGTTCCTACATGGGCATCAGGTTAAACTTTGGGCTTGCGCGAAAGATAGCTGATGGCTTTAATATGTGTTACTATTTACTAGCACTGCTTCTGACACATAGGTCATTCCTCTGACCCTTTACAAGTGCATTCAGTTAATTATTGTAACAGTGGATCATTGTTCTGATAAAGCTGTTACGGGAAAGAAGGAAGAAAAGGTGGTCTCGAAAAGCTGCAGGCTTGTGAAGGGGGGGGGGGCATCCTTCAGAGACAGACAAGATTTCCCAAAGGCCAGTTCCTGTGGAAAAGAAAAGCTACGAGGGAAGTATTTGAAGGAAGATAAGGGAAAAGAGACAAGAGGGAAGCAGAGGAGGATAAGCAGGGTGAGGAGAAACTAGAATAGGGGAAAAAGAAAAGAAGAAGTGAAAAAAGGAAGTGAGTGAAAGAAATGAATGGAGGTCTAGTTCTGCTGTCTTTATCAGGGCAAACTGTGTGGCAGAGACCCAAGGCCAGGGTTCACACTGTCACTGAGCCGTGACCGTCTGTGTCCATTCGCTCTTTCTCCTTCTTCCCTCTCCTCCTGCCACTTCCCCCTCTGTCCCCCTCTGTAATTCACTTCTCCTTTTTTAATTTCCTTCTCTCCCGCACCTTCATATCTGTCTTCATCTTCTCTGCATCGCCTCGCTTGCTTTTTTCCTTTTCCCTTTTCTTCATCCTGTTTGTCTCTCTTTGCCCTCTTTTTCTCGCAGAGCAGCTCCAAAATTGAGAACATGTTTATGTAAATCATACAAAAGCCAAAGCTGTTGTGTGTGTCCCTCCCTCTCGCCCTTCTCTCACTCACTTTGTCACTTTGTGTCTTTGTTCACTGAAGTTAAACTTTGCCATGTTTCTGGCTGCCTTTGAAAGTCTGGTAGAAGGCAGACAATGACCGCCACAGGCATTTTTCTCAGCCCCCCTTTTTTCTTTTTTCTTTTTTAACCTCGCTACCTCACACACAAGCGCACGCTCCCTGACAGCTTTGCTGTTTTGGAGGGGTGGGGTTGATTGATTAGTCTCTATAGTGACGATACGTCTTGTAATGAACAAGAGAAAGCTGGCATGTTAATTTGTGTGGTGTGGGAGGCTTAATCGTCATCGTGTGTGTTTATGTGTGAGAGTGTGCGCATTGTTCTTCTTTGTGCATGTATTGATATATTGCTTTTTTCTCCTCTTTTATTATTATTGTGTTCAGTTGGGTCTGTGCGTGTACACAGTGCATTACATCCGTGCGTCACTGTCAATATGTCCCTCTGTGTTTTGAGGCAGGATGATTTAAATATCACCAGAGGTTTTTACATTTTTTTAGGCAAATAATTATACTTTGTGTACCCAAAAGTGAACATCCATCCTTTCATCTGCATATTTTCTGATGCTCATCCTGCGACCAGGTCGCAGGTCCAGCAGCCTAAGCAGAGAGGCTCAGACCTGCTTCTTCCCAGCCATCCTCTGTGGGCTCATCAACCACAGGAGGTGGTGTAGAGCTCAGGTGTGATACGTGTTGGGTGGCAGTCAAGGGCAGATGCCTGGTGGTTCAGTTGCACATCCATGATACTGATGAGCCTGGCTATCTGGACAAAAATGAACAAGTAGCAGAAGCAAATAACTAGCTAACATCCGTCTATCCATTATTTTCTAATTATCCCTTTCATGCATGAATTATGACAACCGCAATCCAGATTTTTTTCTTAAGTATTTTTATTCATCTTTAGGCATGAAAAAAGATTTTTGAACTTAATTTTTTGAACATGTACTTTTCAAAGAGTTTTTTTACATGTCCAATTAGGTGGACAACATCACCTTTGGAGTGGGTGGCAGGGTATGGAGTGACACATCAGTGTCCAATGTAGTGGTTTATGTGCAGAAAACAGCCTTTGAATAGCTGTCCACTGTAGTGACAACTATGCGTGAAAGGGTTATACAATTCAGGATCATGGGGGTGGGGGGTACACGCTAGACACGTCCCCAGCAGTACAACTCCACTAACTCCACTAACTGCACGTGTTTAGACTGTGAAAGTACCTGGCTCTAGCTAACAGCGTCTTGTATAAAGTAAGACAAACTCATGGGTGAGAGAAGAAAAGCTAATATGTTCTTACTTTTATTCATGCTGTCCCTTCAGAGACACAGGAAGCTGTGAAGAATTGGGTCAAAACTGAACAAGGTTAATGAGGTAATATTGGCAGGCTTGGTTAGTATCCATAGACAGCTTAGGTGCATCACTGACAAACAGATGCCTACTAATTAGTGCTAGTAATTGGAAAACAAACTAATACATTTAGCCACACAGAAAATTATTAGCTGCCAGATACTTGCATTACATTCCTCCAAAGTGCACCAATGTTTTTGGTTGGTGCATTGTTTCTAGCATTACTTCCCCCTCCACCGGTTGCAGCAGATAGGAGTTCTTCGTTCCAACTGTCGCCAAGTATACAGTATAAATCACGCTGAGGTGACTGTTGTTGTGCTTTGACGCTTTATCGATAAAACTGAATTGAACTGAATAGTGTTTTTTTTTTTTTTAGGATGAACTTCTGTCTAGATGTGTGTGTGTGTGTGTGTGTGTGTGTCTTTCTCAACGTGCTTCTCAGCGCGTGTGATGTTACAGTAGTGGTGCATATGCTGATTATCACCGTTACGCATGTCAGAGTGAGGTGAACCTTGTGATGCGACACATGGTTTTAATGACATGCCTGTTACACAGACTCACCTTTCCACTTGCGCCGTATTCATAAATCAGGCTTGGCATATCAACATATCAGTGTAGCGACGAGGCTATACAAGACACATTGATTATGATATGCTAATCTGACCTATAATTTACTTCCTGTCATTTCCCTCCTCCAGTGTCCTGCTCATGTATTCACCCTCCCCTCCGTGTTAATGCTTACTCCATTTGATTTACTTGTTGTATTGGCTTGTCTACTGATAGAAACTACACTGGCAAAGCAGTAAGAGATCAATATTTTAAACATTAGCAATCAACTGTTCATCCATTCAGGCCGTACTGAGATACTTAATTACTTAGTTTGACATCACATACAATGAAATAATCAAAGCCTGTAATGGAAGGAAACACACCAAACACAAAGGCATGAACTGGCTTTGTGTGGCTTTTGGCCCTTAATGAGATACACACATCCCTGTCAGCCTTGTGTCTGCCACATACAACAACATCTCAAAACAAAAAAAGTTCAGGAAACTGGAGTCAATTTTTCCAGTGACATCCAATAATTTTATACCATTTTCTCAGTAAATCTGCCATGGCTTGGCTTCACTCCAGGAGCCATAAAATTTCTGCTAAGTGCTGGAGGGATTGAAATCCTCCTCCTTCTTTAAGAATTAATGTTAGTTTAACAAGAGAAGGGATTTAGAAAGTGTTAATGGTTGAGTTAATGGCTTTCTCTCCCTCTCCACCCCCCCCCCCCCCCCCCCCCCCCCCCCCCTCTCTCTGCACAGCCGTTACAGATAGACGACAACTTCTGCGGCCAGGACTTCAACCAGCCTCTAGGGGGCACCACCGCCATCGAGGGCATCCCGCTTTATGTGGACAAGGACGACGGCATGACCTCCGTGGCTGCTTATGATTACCGTGGCAACACAGTGGCGTTCACGGGCACTCGTAGCGGACGCATAAAGAAGGTAGGCTGGAGTTTCCGAAGCACCTTTGCATCCTCGCAGATCTGTTTAACACAGAGACTCTTCGCAAAGACAAAACTCAGTGATGTTTCAGTGTGATTTGGCTCAAAGCTTCTCAGATCTCACCACATATGCATTCTATAATATGAAAAAAAAAGGATCAGATACAAACATTTCACCTGACAGTGGTGTGGTGTGAAAGGAAACTAACAAAATGTGACTAAAACGGGGATTTAAAGGCTCTGGTAACAGTGCAGGGCTTGTGTGTGTGTGTGTGTGTGTGTGTGTGTGTGTGTGTGTGTGTGTGTGTGTGTGTGTGTGTGTGTGTACTGCATGAGTATGCGTGTTTCATGGACTATAGAAAAGCATTTTCACTCTGAAGCAATTTTCTGTCATTTTCTGATGTATTTTCAGTGGTCATTGGTTTTGGCATCGCTGACAAATGGCTTTATCATCAGCGCTCAGTGTAGATATCAGCTTTGAATGTGCATGTGTATATATATATCAGTGTAGCGACGAGGCTATATATATATATATATATATATATATATATATATATATATATATATATATTTCTGTGTCTGTAATGGCATTTTGTGCTTGTTTTATTTTGAAATAGCTTTTCAGTGATTTGCCATTGTCACTGAATGCTTTTGAGACATACCAAATAAGACATATACATTAAAAAAAAAGTAAAGCAGCAGTTTCTGGAGAAGTGCGTTTTCTCCTGCAGAGCGAGCTTGTATGTGTGTGTGTCTTTGTGGAGGATGTACAGAGTGGAGCTTGTACTGCTAGACAAACTGGAGCTGTGTGGTTTTTATCTTGCTGAGTGTTCTTTTGTGGTCTAGTCACAGGATTGTCAAAAGGCAGTGAGAGTGTCTGAGTGGCTATAAGGTGGGTGCAGATGATTTTTATGTGTCTCCTGAGTACCTCCGGTGAAGGGACGGGTGAAGGAAACCTGTGCTTTGCGTGTGCCTGTGCTCAATCACAGGCTAGCAGTAATTTCCCGCCGTGTTCAGCATAAGAACATCACGCTATTTCTTTGTGTACGTGTATGCGTGCACCTGTGGGTCTATAATAATGCTCCTGAAGTACCCGTGTGGAGTGGATCGCATGGTGCGTGTGCCAATCAGCTGCTCCTGAGCCTTAGCTATACTTTCTCTTTTCTCCCCCTGCTCGTCATAGGAGTGCGTCTGTGTCATCAATACTACCGAGGCTGAATAAACACACTCAGGTGAAGATAAAAAGTGCATACACACAGAAAGTAAATGAAAAGAAATGTTAGATCGGCATTTCACTCTGCATCGCATTGAGCTTTATGAAGTTTCAGACATTTCTTTTAGTAGACAAGCATCATTTTGCAGCTGCTGATGTCTATTTTTTTTATTTTTATTTCAGTGGGCGACGTCTTTAAGTTTGCCTTTTACTTTTTGTCGCGTCCCATTAAGCTCAGCTCAGATGTTTTAAAGATTCAGCTGCTGCAGTTTTAGACACATATTTGACAGCTTAAACAGGAGGCCTGTGTGTTTCCGCAGCCTGTGGAACAGCCTTTGCGACGCTGCTGTCGACTGCTTTTATATAGGCTTTGATACTATGCGCACACTCTCACACAGACCCACACACGCCTCCTTACACAGCTTCCTGTCACTTGAGTTTTGCTAAGTCGACTGAAACCTAGCCCGCTAGTCCTTGCAGCCTGACCCCTTGGACTGTGTCTGCGGTTGTGCAGACAGATGATTTGTATGTGCGCTGAGACTGTGGGGGTCAGCAGATCCTGGATGATATCCCGCTGATCGGAATCCCATTTCCTCTCAGCCGCCGTGTCTTCCTGTGCTTTGGGGATGGAGGAAGGAAGGTGAATACAACGGGGTGGAGGCTGCCAGTGTCCTCACACACAGATCAATGCAGATGCTGCATTAAAATGCTGTTGTCTATATGAGCGGGATAATGGCGAGACGGGATGACAATCACTATAAATCAACAGCAATTCAAGCTACAGCTGGGTTATTGGGCTTTTTCATTAGCCCGTGCCCGCTAAGGCTTTCCTCGCGCAGGAAGTGATTCGTTTTAGGTTTAAATAAGGTCTTTTTGGCTAAATTGGAGAACAGCTGTTTAATGGCTGAACTTGATTTGTGCAAAAATAAATTCTGGGGCGAGGGAGAGGGGAATAGGACTGGGATTAGAACGAGGGAGGGAAAGAAAGCGAAGCTGAGGCAGCAGATGGAGAGAGATGGTTACAGGCCGTGTGGTTTTATTGCTATTCATTGGAAGTTAAACTGTGCTCCTTGGCCTAATGAAATGTAAAGCTGCATTGTATTGATGTACACACACACACACACACACGCTCCTGCTCATTAAAATTCCTGCAGTGTGACTGTTGTTGTGTGTGTGTCTGCCCCCATGGACGTGTCCCGGCTGCTAGACTCTGTATTGATTGATCTATGAATATATAATCAGTAGTGTAGATCTTAAATGGAGCCAGTTCATTGGATAAGCGTTGGTACAGGTTTGTGTGTGTGTGAGGGAGAAAGAGAGCTATGACATAAGCCAGGGTTAATCTATGCTGCCTTTCATCAGCAAAACTAATCAAAATGTCATGACTGGCTAAACACGTGGCATGTATGTGTAAAAAAAAACAGTAGCCTTGCTCGTGGGCCACTGGCTTTCTTCTTTATAGGTTCTGACTGTGCCTGTAAGAACTAATTCTGCTTTATTAGCCGACCTTGCTGACTCCGGTTTTCACCTTTGAGACGTATTTATATAGAATATTTTTGATGGAAGTGAACTGCTGATTAAGGGCCGTGTGTCAAAGTGAAAGCTCTCTTTGATACTTAATGGAGCTGTGGGACCGTGATTAGGTTCTTAGTGTTTTGAAGGTCCCTCCCTCAGCCTGAGTGTATTAAGTCATTTCAGACGAGGCTCTGGCTGAACTAGCTGTGTTTTTATTGAAACATATCTTTTTTTGACTGATTTACAAAATGCTACTCTTCATAGCACTGAGAATGATCTCCTCTCCACGTTAGCTCAGCCTCTGGCACAATCAGAAAAGCTTTTTTTCTAAAGGACCTGGAATTACCTGGCGTTCCACAGGAACCCATTCTGGGCCCAGTGTCATTTCCTGTTTTCCATGTTTCCACTGGGTCTAAGTAACATCAAGAACTTCCATGGCTACGCTGATGACACAGGTACACTTCGCTAATATCAAACTGGACCCCATTTTCCTGCAGAACTGCCTTAATTATTTATGGCATCCATTCAACATAGTGCTGGAAACATCCCTTGGAGGTTTGTGGTCCATATTTACATGAAAGCATTACACAGTTGCTGCAGCTTTATTTGCTGGACATCCATGATATGAATCTCCCTTTCCACAAAATGTCAAAGGTGCTCTATTAGATTGAGATCTGGTGACTGTGGAGGTCATTTGAGTAGTGAACTCATCATGGTGAAGAAACCAATTTGGGATGAATTGAGCTTTGTGATGTGTGCACTGTGGTCACAATGCGATGGATGTGGGGGGCTGCAGTATTTAAATGATGCTCAGTTGGTACTGTTCTTAGCCGACAGCAGTGGCACCCAGCATGGTCTTGTCCTGCTGTAGGTCATCTGCTTCTACGCTTGATGTGTCATGTGTTCAGAGATGCTCTTCTGCATACCTTGGCTCTAACGAGTATTTATTTGAGTTACTGTTGTCTTCCTCTCAGTTCAAAGCAGTCTGCCCATTCTGACCTCTGGCACCAACAAGGTTACTTGAATCACCTTTCTTCTCCATTCTGATGAACTTAAGCAGCTTATCTTGATCATATCTACATACCTAAGTGCATTGAGATGCTGCCATGTGATTGGCTGATCAGATATGTGCATTAACAACAAGTGTATGTTCCTAACAAAGAGGCCAGTGAGTGCATGTCTCACTAAAGCCAAACAGAATGACTACACTTTCCATATTGTCTTGCCTCAATAATTATTGCCTTTTATTTACTCCTCCTTGCCCTCATCACAGTGTCAGTCACTTGATCTCAGTTTGATCTTATTAATTAATAAACACGTTTTTTTTTTGGATACGTCATGCCATCTTGTTCTGTTCAGTTTAAGCTGATCTCTGAGGTTAAAACTATTCTTTCATCTCATTCAGCTTTAGCAAAGGTCATCCACACAGATATTACCCCCAGATTTGATTACTATAATGCAACGTACTATGGTGTCATTAAAGAAACACAGGCTTCGGTTTACTTGGAAGAAGAGAATAAAATAGAATGTAAAATGAAATAATAGTAAAAAACTAAATAAAACATAAAAGAACAAAAGTGACTACAATAATTACATTTGATGCTCATTTGATTATATAGCTCTTATACAGTGACCATGCCCATACTTACTGTATGTTATCAGGGTTGCAATAAGAAAGATATGAGAGACAGTGTCTGATACACGATGAAAGTGGGATTTAGGATACAGCACAAACAGTGCGATATAATACTGTGTATAGGAGGCAGTCTTTTTTTTTTTTATGGTGACAGTCTGGCTATCTGCTGTTCACCTCTCCCAGGCCTGTCAGTTAGCAGCAGCACACTGCGTTTATGCAGTATATGTTCTTGGTCCTTGCTCTGTACCTCAAAGCCACACATGATTACCTTCTTCTTTTAAACACCACTGTACATTGCTTTGTTGGCAGACAAAGTGTAGGTGGGACACTGAGTTTTTAACAGCACGAAATTGCACTATCGGCTGCCTTCTGCGTCGTTTGCCAGAAACATCCTAAAAAACCCCGTCTTCAGATCTCAGTAAAAACCTGGAAATCCTTTCATTCCTCTCATTTCGTCTCCTCTTTTGTCTACCTGGGAGAACAAGGTGCTCCTGCCGCATCAGGTAAGATGAAAAGAAACTCTCAACAGCCTGAAGTATTTCCAGATTTCAGAAACAAAAAGATGAAGCTAGACAGATGGAGAGAGAGAGAGGGGAAGAAAGAGGGAGATTTACTCACAGCAATGTATAGGTGTGCAGACGTGTGTGGTGGGTGAAGGGGTATGGTTTCATGTCATTTCATCATTTCCCTGCTAGCAGCAAATCCAATTACTTTTCCCTTTTCCTTTCTATCTTGGAAGATAGCCTGAGTGACAGGACTGATTGGAGTACAGCGCTACCGAGGCAACTGTGCCAACCAGTTGATTGACATAACACTGGCACTTCACTGCTTTCAGACAGGGAGACAAGTGAGACTGGTTAGGCTTCAGGGCATCTCAGAGCTGGTGAGGTGGACCAGACGTTCACCCGCATTGCTCTTTTGATCCTACATCTGTCCCACTCAGACATTACCCAAGCAACTATAGAGCGAGATGCTCCACGGTGCTCGGCTCTTTTTCAGTATGTGACGGTGACGTACCGTGCACGACCCTATCCTGTCCACTTTTTCACTCCTCCCAGCTAACAGCATTCCACCCCCTTAACGGCATTGACCCTTTAAGAAGATAATAAATAAGCAGTATACTGCGTGAATTGAGTCATAATCTGCCCACCATCTCTTATGTAGTGTGGCTAACACTGCACAGCATCCTAAGCAGCTTTTACTGGAGGCTACTTTCATGCTGTTGTATATAGGGCTGAACGATTATGGAAAATAATCTAATTGCGATTTTTTGCCCCAATATTGCGATTGCGATGCGATATGCGATTATTTTTTAAGGTATTTTTTCCTCTGTATTATTAAACAAAGACAAGCAATACATCATATAGTATGGCCAATACTATATTACATTAATTTTAAACTGTTCTTTCCTGGAAGACAGACCTCTGTTATGATGACATGAGGTGATGCATGAATTGATGACTGACATTTTTATTTAACTTCTTCAATCACAACAGTATATTTGAACATACACAATAGTTTATTTTTAGCTTACAAACATCTGAGCATAAAGTGCTGACAAGGAACCCTGGTGTAAACATTAAAATGAAAGTCAGTACAATGTGCAGATTGCAGAAATATACATAAACAAAATCAGTGGCTTTACCACACTCAGTTTTTCGACATCTGTGAACTACTAGACAGTCATTCAATTAAAAAATAATATTAAATAAATAAAACTAATAAATAAAAAATACACACATCTTACTGATCTCTGCAGTCAGTAACATTACACATAAAGTGCAAACATAATAGCAATTGTATAAACACACACACAAACACGCCTTTAAAATTTAAAGGCGTGAAATTGGACGGTCTAGTTCTGATTAGCGTCACCGCTGTCTCGGTGGAGTTTAATAAACTCGGCCGTCTGCTTCTTGCTATCTAAAATATAACCAGACACTGGCGTAAATTCTCGACTGTCTCATACTTCTGTTTAATAAGTTTTCTGTTTGACGTTTAGTCAGCTGTGTGAAAACCAAGGAGGAACCCACCCGGGGGATTAATAAAGTTTTATTTTATCTAATCTAATAACTTTAATCTCAGCCAAACCGATTTACTCACGAACAAACAAAACACTGAAAAAAGCCCAACAATAACATTTTTAGGTTGTCTAAGTGACTTATATATTACGTTTAACCCGAGCAGCGAAACTCCGCGGTGATCTGAAAATGATGTGCCGGGAGTTGTGCCGTTCTCGGCCGCATCAGTAACCCTCGAGCTCCCGGCTAGCTGTCGAGCTGGTGGGTAGCAGACGCCTCTGAAAACGTCGAAGCACTTTTGCAAATATGGGATATCTTGATAAACCGAGCAGATATTTGATGTTTACACAACTACTTTCTCGCCTGAAAATATGTTAAAAGTTTATTTTGTGACCCAGAAAGATTAGTATGAGTAATTTTAAAACTTAGTAGCGGCCGCCATTGCTGGAAACTGGAGTTTGGCTGGGCCGCGCTATGAATTCTGGGATATGGTAGTAATTTGGACAGCCTTCGGCGCGTCGCTGTGACGTAATCGGTCTACAAATGCGGCCTCAGGAGGATGCAGCCCATGAATTGTATAATATAATCGCAGTATAATCGCAGCCTTTGCGGTTAGAAAATTGCACTTGATCATGTCGCGATATTATCGCAAATGCGATATATCGTTCAGCCCTAGTTGTATACTTTGTGCCAGTTTACATTTCTGCTCTAATGCATTTCTCACTAAGACCCTGTGCTTTTGTTCTCCACTGTAGTTGTGCCAGCTGTATTGAATTTCAAATCAAGGTTTTATAGTTAAAGTAAAAGTTGTGATATAAATTAATAAAGATATAACAAGCGCTTTCCAAACCGTGGGACTTATCATGTCTTTAAAAAGCGGTGCCTTCCTTGTTACATTTAGGAAGATAGATGTAAAAAGACCAGAAAACAGACAAAGGGCAACATTCCCAAAGAGTGTATATGCCCAAATGTCTACAACAACACAAACAAAACAAAGTTTCAAACATTTCATATAAAGTTGTGATCTTTCCAAAGTCCTAGGAAAGCTTTTGGAAAGTCTTTGGAAAGGGTGTGCTTTTCTGTCTTCCTCTGTCTTTTTTTAAAATTGTTTTTAGATCATTCAGTTCTTCTTTTAGATCATCATCCACCATCAGCACCAGTCATCATCAATTCTGCATGTGAGTCACACATGGCTGTCACCAGTATCTGAATTATATTAACAGGAGTGGCACCAAGAAATACCTTCTGACAGTAAATGGATCATAGGTCAAAAAGATGAGCTCAGTGCGATGAGCAGGCGACCACATGCAAGGATGGCTGCGAGCGGCTGGCCCAGGTTCAAGTCTGACCCGCGACCCTTTGCATGTCTTCCCCTCTCTCTCTCTCTCTCTCTCTCCTTTTCTGTAAATTCTTCACTGAACCTATCAAAATGAAGGCCAAAAGATTTTGGAATAACTGACTGTTTAGTTATTGTTTTACAATTGTGCTATAAAGAAAGATAAGTAATGGTAAATGGACTGGTACTTGTATGACTCTTTCCTGCTAGTTTCATTCACCCAAGCACACACATTCATTCAAGTACCTTTTCTTAATCTAAGTACCGTGTCTATTCACATTGACAATTCGAGAGAGGAAGCGAACCACCAACCTCTACAACCCACAGCCAACTCCATCTCCTGAGCCACAGCCACCCACAATTAATCGCTAAGATAGCTGATAATGAATAACCAATCATTAGTAGTTCTGCAAAAAATTAACAATGCAGAAAAACTGTCTTTTAATGGGGTGTGTTTACACTGGTGTATTATTTTTACAACTTAAGACTCTTGAGTGCTCCAATTCTGAACAGCTCCCAGCAGAATGATTTCCTTTCTCTATGATTATTTTAGTGGATGCTGGTGTTTTATGGAAACAGCAGTGATTGGAGAAAATACATTTAAACTATTTAAATTAAACTATTTAAATCAAGCATACATTATATTGCCCAAAGTATTCACTTACCCATCTAAATCATTGAATTCAGGTGTTCCCATCATTTCCATGGCCACAGGTGTATACAATCAGGCACCTAGGCATGTAGACTGCTTCCACAAACTAGAATGGGTTCCTCAGGAAAACTTGACTGGCCTGCACAAAGTCCTGACTTCAATCCAATCAAATACCTTTGGGATGAATTAGAGTAAAGACTGTGATCCAGGTCTTTTTGTCCAATATCAGTGTCTGACCTCACAAATGTACTTCTGAACAAATGGTCACAAATTCCCATAAACACACTCCTAAACCTTGTGGAAAGCCATCCCAGAAGAGTTGAAGCTGTCATAGCTGCAAAGGATGGGCTGACATCATCTTAAACCCTATGGATTAACAATGCAATGTTGCTCAAGTCCATATGAGTGTGAAGCCAGACGAGCAAATACTTTTGGCAATATAGTTCATAAAGCACAGGAAAAGTCCTTAGCCCATTATCCACTCTTCACCTACCAGCATTCAGTGAATGAGAGCACCGTGGACCCCTTCCTAGAGTTTGAGATGGCCGCGGATGTATTTGCTCTTCAAGCTTAGTGGTAAAACTATAGCTGTCAGAATGATTAAGCCTAATCAAGAAACATGGGATGGGAGGTAATTTAGCATGTGAATGCTAATTAGCACTAGCATTTAGACTGGCAGACGATGATTGAAGCAGCGCATCGGCTGCTCGGGCTGGTTAAATGGCAAAAACACCAGGCTGGTAGAGATGATTGATAATCTTCGGGTCGTGCCGCTGTCTGTTTCCCCCCCCCGTTTGCGTGTGAGCGGATTACACTTTCCTCTTCCCTCCGATGCAAACTCATAATGAGCAGATGAGCACAACACCTGAACACTTTAATTCCATCTTTATCCCATTAAGTAGAAGTTAGTGGAATAAATTCCTATTAGTTTCTCAGAATACACAACAGGATTTTCCTCAAGCCTCGTGTGTGTGTGTGTGTGTGTGTGTGTTAACGTCTGCCGTCTACTGTCTGGCACAAATATACACAATTACATTGTTTAGATCCATATTCATGATTCATTTGTGAGTTTCTGAAACAGCAGTTAGGTATTCACACTCTAGGTTTGTGTGTGTGTATGTGTGCACTTGTTGCCATGATATATATGAAAGGGTACATCAATGGGTCAATACATGGGGGTTTTGTGCTGCAGTGTGCTAGTCCCTGTAAATGCATGTGTGGAGTTGCTGTTAGAGCCTGTTGAGGGAAGACTAGTGTGTAAATCCTTCAGAGATAATATTACTGCTGTAAGGGCTGCTAGTGTTTGAGTGAATTATCATTGGATTCTCCGAGCCGTACTTTCCTGCTGTCCTTGTCTTCGGGCCTTATGCTTTCTCTGCCAACAACAACCGTCTCTCTCTTTTTCTCTTCCCCTCCGCTCCCTGTCGTTCTTGCTTATATGTCACCTTCAGCTCTCTTTCTCCTAACCGAGGTGGGCTGGATGCCCGCAAATCTGCCTCCCATGAGAATGTCCCACCTCATCTGTGTGTGCATGCATATGTGTGTGTGTCCTTCTCTCCTCTGCTCCCCATTCCCTCAGTCCACTCCCTCAGCCTCTCTATCTCCTCTATCCATTAGTACATTAGTATACGTCAGCCCGCAAAAAAAAAAAAAAAAAAAATGCTGTCTCTGTTGTGCCTTTTATGAGCAGGAGACAGAGATAGATTCAAAGACATACAAGGCTGATAAAACAGTGAGCCATACATCAGCTCGTACTTATATGACCTGATTGTGCATCTGCTTTAGAGGTGTGTTTGCTTAGGTTAAGACAGGCTGGTTAAATAAATTACACTTTATTTGTAATGTCTTTGCAGTATATATATATATATATATATATATTAGATTAGATTAGATTAGATAGAACTTTATTAATCCCTCGGGTGGGTTCCTCTGGGAAATTCGATTTCCAAAAAAGCACAGCACCGACAGAAGTTACAGAGTTACAGAATATTATATATATATATATATATATATATATATATATATATATATATATATATATATATATATATATATATATATATAGGCACCCTGAGGCTGTACGATAAGCGGAAGGAAGGGGGCCGGGGACTGGTGAGTGTCAGCACCACAGTCCAGGATGAGACAAGGAACATCCAAGAATACATTGGGAAGATGGCCCCAACTGACCGAGTGCTCAGTGAATACCTCAGGCAGCAGAAACCCAAGAAAGAGGAGGGAGACGAGGAACCATCATGGAAGGACAGGCCCCTGCACGGTATGTACCACCGGCAGATAGAGGAGGTGGCTGATATCCAGAAATCCTACCAGTGGCTGGACAAAGCTGGACTGAAAGACAGCACAGAGGCACTAATCATGGCAGCACAAGAACAAGCTCTGAGCACAAGATCCATAGAGGCTGGGGTCTATCACACCAGGCAAGACCCCAGGTGCAGGCTGTGTAAAGATGCCCCAGAGACAATCCAGCACATAACAGCAGGGTGCAAGATGCTAGCAGGCAAGGCATACATGGAACGCCATAACCAAGTGGCCGGCATAGTGTACAGGAACATCTGTGCTGAGTACAACCTGGAAGTCCCGAGGTCAAAATGGGAGATGCCCCCAAGGGTGGTGGAGAATGACCGAGCTAAGATCCTGTGGGACTTCCAGATACAGACGGACAAAATGGTGGTGGCTAACCAACCGGACATAGTGGTGGTAGACAAACAGAAGAAGGCGGCTGTAGTGATCGATGTAGCGGTTCCGAATGACAGCAATATCAGGAAGAAGGAACACGAGAAGCTGGAGAAATACCAAGGGCTCAGAGAAGAGCTCGAGAGGATGTGGAGGGTGAAGGTAACGGTGGTCCCCGTGGTAATCGGAGCACTAGGTGCGGTGACTCCCAAGCTAGGCGAGTGGCTCCAGCAGATCCCGGGAACAACATCGGAAATCTCTGTCCAG